>NW_028301600.1:34545454-34848484 GCF_987345545.1 Pholcus phalangioides | reverse complement strand
CACACGATCTGATTTCCAAAAACCACTCATTTTACTTCAGTAAATTTCATGAGAACATAAAATTATTTTAAAAACACATGCAGCTAGTATTCAAAACAACGATGAGAGCTAAATTGAAATGAACGAAAAAATGAGAATCGAATCTTTTATAGCTTTTAAATTTAAAATTAAATCAGTTAAAATACGGAACCAGTTTATTTAAAAATTAACCCAGTATAAGATCGTAGCTTTTTTTTATGCTTCATTCGAGTACATTTGAGTTGGCCAAAAAAAAGAAAAATATTGACGCCGAATTAAAATCATCTGGCAGTGAAAACCCCGGAAGTTAGAACATTGTCTTGTACTCGTTATGCTTTTCACCAGTGCAAATCATGACTGTATATCACATGCGGAGAAAGTATCCACCATATTGTCATTACGACGCAGAAGATCAGATTTTTTCCTCCATTCTGAAATTAGCACTCCATCAAAGAGAGATAACTGAATTGAATAAAAAGGGTTAGTGAATTAAAAAACGTGTTCCCATCCGTGTATATGTATAGAGTTACATTATTATTAATAATTGCTTAGCATCTAAAACGTTTTTACCAAGTGTTTTCACAGGAAAAGGTGATTAATTCGTCAGAAAGACCTGTTAAAGCATGTGTTATCACCTTCATATTTTCAGGCTATAACGGGATCCCTTTTTTCTATAAATATTCTGTACACTACATGAACACTTTGTAAAGGTGTTTAAGAACTGTTTGTTTTTCAGAAAAATAATTATAATAATGCATCTCCTATATTCCGGCGAAAACAGTAGTTTATGAATGTAAAGACTGTGCATTCTTTTACGTGTAACAAAGTAGATAAGAATTTTTTTCCACAACCGGGCAGCGTATATTTCACCTTTAATTAGTTTGCTTTATGCATTATTCATACAGCACAACTTTAAGTGGTCATCGCTATCGAATTGATCCAAAATGCAAAATGCGATTTATTATGTTGAATGAGGGAAACAATCGGGCAAAAGGTCTTGGCCAAACTCTTCTAATAGTAGTTAGGCATTTTTGGCCATATGGCGTATCGTATTTCTGTGATGAAGATTCCATACGTAGAAACAAAATTTTAAGACATTGTAGCGACACGTGGCTTGTCATAGCACCGTTCATGAAGATCTTGTACTCCCCAAGAATGGCAATAAGTTATTTATGAACATGATCTGCGAGGAAGGAATCATAAACATAACAGTTGAATGTGACTTCCATAAGTATTTCTGAACATAGACAAAGCTACAAGAACGTTTCTCGGATATAAATGCTGCTATCATCAGCTCGTATTCTCCCAGCAATGGTTACAATCTTGTTCTCGGAGATTTTTTGCAGAACTACCAAGAGCTATCTATTCCATTTAGCGTATAATGTTGCTCATCCATGAACGCTACTATTTTCCAAACAGAATAGGTTTAATTCTGATGTGCCTATTAATTCGAATTGAGGTCGTTTGTACCGCATATTTGGTTGTAGTTACCAGCCATATTTACTTTATAGCATCATACACACGATTGGCTATGCCGACATTTTGGAAAAAAGTTTCTTAGCTCCTCTTTCATTCGGACAGAGGACTGCTCAACTGCAGTACGTCGGTCAGCCCTCGCGCACCTTTTCAGAGCCGACGTTCATCTCTTGCATGAATGGCACTCTCGATGCTCCTCTGTATTTACTTAAATTAATCGCAATGGAACCATTTCTCTAGTTATGGTACGCTTCGACGATAACATCACGAGGATATTTCACCCAGTGTCAAATATTATCCGATGCTTTAGCATGAAAGCCCACAATCGTGTTCTTTTTAAATAGCTTGTTTAACCTATGTTAAAAAACGACTGATACGTTTTTTCATTATGATTAAATCCTATTTTATATTTGTGCCAAGCCAGATCATGAGTTTTGCATTATTTCATTAACTACAAGTAGTTGATGTCAAAAATAGAGAAGACAGTTACAATAATATTACTCGACTGAGACAATCAGAGCATTCGGAAAACATTATGAACTTTTTGGATGAGCAATATATGCGTTACGGTTTCTAAATATATGGATTCAATTATATCCCAAACATCATAAGTATATTACTACAAATTTTGTGTTAAAAACTATCCGCAAGTGAAGAAACAATCGATTGACACCAAATCACAAGGCAAACTAAAATGTGCTAATAAATGCCAGAAGCTTGGGAAATAAGAAAGATTTTTTTAGAAACTATGGTAGCTGTGGAAGGCCTAGACCTTGTAGAATCTTAGGCAAACGATGAGGATGAATCCTTCTTACACATCTAAAGCTACTATACCTTTTCAAGAAATATATCTAATAGGAAAGGGGGTGGAATCTTGATTTAAGTAGAATCATTTTTGCAGGGTCAAGAGTGTAACATACCCGTTAGTACAGTGAAACCCCTCTTCACGGACACCCGTCAGATGAGGTCACCTCTCTCTTACGGCTAAATAATAATTTATCATTGTATAACAAAACTATGCATTTCAAGCCGCTGATTAACGGTCGCCTCTCTCTTACGGGCGAATTTTTTTGTCCCGCCAGTGTCCGCAAAAGAGAGGTTTACTGTATTTGCAGAAAAAGGAAGGGCATTGAAGAAGGTGATTAGGGAAAGTAAAAAGCAATTGAATCTAGGTTGGCAGATTACATTGGCGCTGACCCAAAATTACTTTTCATGTATGTCAATAATGGTTGTAAAGGGACAGTTGGCCCCCCTCTCGATAGAAGGATCTAGGGTAGAGAGTAATGTAAGAATGTGTAGTATTTCCAATGACTTTTTAGCGTCCGTTTTTAATGAAGAAGTTTGGATGTATCCAAAGTATGGATGTGTCATGTGGTGGTAAAACCCTCAACGATATTCAAGTGTAAGATGCAAGTCCTTAAACTTGCATCGTTTTAAAAACCAGATGATATTTGTCTTAGATTCCTTAGGGAATGTGCTAAATGGGGCCCAGTTGCACAAATTTACAGAAGTAGTGTTGCTGAGGTATACAAGGGTATTGCCCCGGGGGATTGGATTCATGACTGCAAGGTTAGTTCTCGGCATTTGTAAATTTTTTCAAGATTTTATTCTTAAATAACTCAATATACTCGTATAAAATTGAAATATTCTTTTCAGAACTCGAATGTATTACTGCATAATCATTGCATACATATACGTGAACTTTCAGAAATCTTTTCTATACCTTGGACTCTATCGATTGCCTACATAAATTCTGAAATATATTTCGACAAGAAAAGCTTTATAAAAATACTTAAAATTTTTCTGTTTGACAAAACCATTCTAATTCTTCTTAGTTCTCATTCTGCATACGTTATAGACATTCAAAGATAAAATCATAAACAAAACCTTAGTTTTTTAAACAAAATTTGTTTTTTAATCTTGTAAATATCTTCAAGCATATTATTTCTTAGGCATGAGACTTGTATCGTCACCCTCATGCTTCCAGAAACACGAATATGCAATGTCCTTCAAAAAAAGAAGGCGGGAAATGACATGAATGTGTGTGTTACTCTACAGAAGTTATTTTCCTAAAATGTTTTGTAACATGTGTTTCAATGGGCATTCACATTCACGTTTCAGACAAAATTCACGTTCATAGCAAAATAAGGTATCCAACTATCTGATGAAAAAAAAGAGGAAAATTTGCACATTCGTGTTTCTGGGATCGAGAGACGATATCATTTCTATGATAAAGCATAAAGAGTTCACATTACCGGAATCACCATACCCCTAAATCTACCGGAGAGGTCAAAATGACCGCTATTGTAAAAATACATGATATAGCTGTAAATTCATTTTTAGATTAAAATAAGTGTCTTAATAATTAGGTTTGGTTGTCTTGAAATATTGTCGTATGAGGGTTTTTGGGAGACCCCGGACCCTAACCCGCAAAAAATATTGTTTCTTATTTTTCGAATTCATATTGGATTTTATTCATTTATTTTAAAATTTCGGAATGTAAGTTACTACACAACAGAATGACACCCCCCCTTTATACTCAAGGATACCGATAGGGAAAAACAGTGAAGAGTTACTAGGGATGCCAAACATCTACCATATAAGGGATTCAATAAAGCCAACGGAGAAAATGTATGTTTGACTTTGTATGTTTATGAATTATTGGGTTATGCTTGTAGAAATTATTGAGGACTCAAGTGACCCGAATCCTTTGGGTTTCACCAACTACGGTTGCCCTATCCTAAGCAAGAAACAAACTTTTACGCGTTTGAAGCTTATACGCAATTTACTGACATAAAGAACATGGCGTGCTGTCGATGCAATTTTGTCGCTTTTGTTTTGAAGTGATTCCAACAGGCAAACCATTTTGTCAATAATTATATCATATAATTGTATAATTAGCCCAAATAATATGAAAAGTAATGGTTCTGTCCGATAAAATACGGGATCTAAGGCCGTGATTCTCAACCTTCGGAAGATCGCGGCTCCGCTAATTTCTTTTTTGTGAGAGAAAGGCTCACTAATACATACGGCTAATGGGAAATAAATGGGGGGAAACGAAGCGTTTAACCATTCAAGTCCCAGTTTTGCTGATGTCAGGGCCCAGTACCTGGACGCGGTCTGGTGGTTGAGAAACACTGATCTAAGGTCACTTTACAACTTTTACTCCCACTTAGTGGACTCTTTGACACATCAACCTGGTAATGCGGCCGCAAAATGCATGGTTAAAATAAAATGTGATTCACCTCCTAGGTTTTACTATCAAGAACACTCTGACACCTTCGTATCCTATTTTCCCCCAAGACAAAAGAAAAGATTATTTAATGCAGTCTACCATCTTTTGCAAATTGGACCATCTTCTTTTGAAACACCCTGTGTGTTTGCACACTCCTGAAATTCAACGAAACAAACAGTTCTGTACCCTAGTTTTAAAGAGAAATAAGTATAATTTTATTATTTAAAAAAGCATTAAAATAGTATACTTAAAATCTGGTTATAAGCAACGCGAAATTTTTGAGTCCGATCAAAATGACCGCTCGGTAGCTCTAGGTAGAAGTAGTTTTTGAAAATCAACGGAATGATTTAAGACTTTTATTTTTGCTCCAAAAGATTTCTTTCGACGAATTAGTCAAAATCACGAAGTGAAATTTTCAAATTTTGAAAAAATAAACTTGCAAATGACGATCAAAATTTAAAAGGCCATGATAATGGCCAAGCGAAAGTGTGTCTCAATAAACATTGCACACATACACGTGAACTTTCAAAAATCTTTTCTATAACCTCTATATCAATAGCCCACATAAATTCCGACAATAGCGGTTTAATCCTACTTAGCTCTCATCTCGCACACTTTATAGACATCCAAAGAAAAACTCACATAAACAAAACCTTAAATGTTCGGGGAAGAAAAAGTATGACTATGCATTTTTTTTTTCAATCTTGTAAATATCTTCATGCATAAGATTGCTTAGGCATGAGACTTATATCAACTATATGATAAAGCAGTTAAGTCTTCGCAGTAAATAAAGTTACGAAGCGTAAGGATAGAGAGAAATTTCGACCCTCCCATCACATTCTGAAATAGGATTAAATCTACGGAAACTTCGAAAAGGGGATTAAAGCTTATATATATTCCTGGTGATGTAAATTCCCGCTTTAATGCTCGGCTGATTTTAAATTGAAGATTATTCCTGAAACATCAACAATTTAAGTGCATCTCCCACTCAAGAGATGCAAATAATTTTCTTTCATTCCTACTCAAACGCTTTTCCTTTCGCAAATATCACTGAAAAGGCCATTTAATTGAGCTGAATGCGCTCCAGCCCCCTTTGATTGAAATTTCGGTGTGACAGTTCGAAGATCTAATTTTCTTGGGATTCCATCCGTAATTCATACGTTTGAAATTCGTGAATGATAGCTAGCTTTCTCTTCTGTGTTGTTTCCATTAGCGTTGGTTAAATGAATTGAAAACCACCTGAAATAATTCCCGTTTATAAAAATAGCATCGAAACTACCGTGCGGAAAATCCCTACGCTAAAAGATATTTAAATGGCGTAATTAAATTCCAGTAGGTATTTTTCGTTCATTCTCACAAAAATACTTTTATTTTTCGTCTGACAGCCAAACAATTAGAGCACCAGTGTTGTCCATAGCAAATTTATGTTCAACATATCAGTTAAAGCATGCTTGGAGATTTACTTATACTGTTTGGAAAACCGAATTCAAACTGTATCTAATAGGCCTCATGCGCGTAAATAAATAACCGTACTATGAAAAAGTAAATAGATGAATTTTTTTTATTAAAAGTTTATTAATCATGATGAAATGTTACATAATAACGAAAAAACAAATTCATCGAGGAGGTCTATACTGATGAACATGAAGCATTCAGTGAATAATTACTATACAATTACGAAGACGGAACAAACAAATGCATGGAAATTAATTCTGCATCTATACAATGAAAAAATCTGCAATCATTATGTATAATGATAGTAAATAGTAGAGAAACTAAACAGCATCTCAGATACATACTCACATATGCATACAGGGGCTGGACAAAATAATGTGAACACCTGTGCAAAAAACAATACTCGAGGGAACCTGTCGTATACACCCGCCCTCTAGTGTGGAAGAGTTCCACTTAGTGGGCGATAATGTGCACACATCAGTCTAGTCGTAGCAGTGATAGCGTTCGGATGCGATGTATATTGGGGCGTTAAAACATCGTTATGGCTGACCTCAGATTTCGGAAGAGGCATGATTGTTGGAGCCCGTCTTGCCGGGGCCACAGTAATGAAAACGGCCGCTCTTGTTGGTGACGGGAGAAGTACTGTGTCGATGGTAATGACAGCCTATATCAAACAGGGAAAGACATCATCTACCAAGCATAATTGTGGGCGGAAGTCGAAGATGGCTGATAGACTCAGAAGGGTTTTCAAGCGGATTGTGTGGCCAGAAAGCACAGCAAGATAACAGCATCCCAGATAACATCTGAGATGAACACACATCTACAGGAAGGTGTATCGACAAAAACTATCTGCCGTGAACTGCATGCAGCAAACATACAAGGTAGAACGACTATTCCAAAATCATTGGTGACACCATGCAATGCCTTGAAACGATGAACATGGTGTCACGAGCATAAGAATTGGACACAACAACAATGGTAGAATGTCATCTGATCAGACGAATCGTCGTTCAGATTATTCCAGATTAACGGACGTGTTTACGTTTGGAGAACGCCAGCACAAGCTTATGATGTTGACTGTCTCCTTTCTACTGTTAAGCATGGAGAGGGAGCAGTGATGCTTTTTTTTTTTTTCCAAACCGAGCACAACTCAGGTCTATTGCCATAGGCAATTTACTACCTAGTGAGTTGTGCTGGAAGTGTGAGTACGTGTACCTAACAGTCTGAGTGCGTATCTGGTGTTGTGTATGATTTTTCAGTGCTGCCATCTATATCTCAGAAGTGAAGTGAGTGATGTGTAGTGACTGAATATTTGTACTGTTTGTAGGACTATTGCTCTCTGTGGCGAGACTTTTTAACGGGGAGATCGGCTCGCATTTGCGCCTCGAAGTTGGGAACCACGGATCAGCGATACTGTGGGGCGTCATGTCTCACCATGGTATCGGCCCACTTGTTTCCTGGATGGATGGGTTAAAGCATCGGTTTATGTCAGTGTTCTGGCCGACCATCTTCATTCAATGGTGCAATATTTGTTCCCTGATTCTCGACCTATGTTCCAAGATGTAATTCATCCGTTCACACTGTTGGAATTGTCGGAGACTGGCTTGATGAACACGATGATGAACTGCAATACCTCGTGTAGCCCGCTCAGTTCCCTCATCTTAATATAATTAAACCTTTGTGGGGTATTTTGGAGACCAAACTGCGCAGTAGGTTTCCACCTCCAAAGACACGTTCTGAAATAGTGACCCCTTTTTGCAGGAGGAGGGGCTACGTATCCCCGTGACTGTGGTGCATGACTTGTATTTGTTCATCCCACGACGGATACAAGCTGTAATTAAAGCAAAAGGAGGGCCAGCGGCCTATTAATAAAGATTTGGTATCATTTCACAGGTGTCTATATTATTTTGTCCAATCCCTGTAAATGAAGGAACAACACAAAATGCTAGAGTTTAAGATGCGAGAATCGGTTAGTGACTTGGATAATTCAAAGCAAACTGAAAGAAATGCACTCATTATAAAATAAAATTTAGGACTATGACTGACAGAGCTCTGTTTTTTTTTCAAAAATGATCGTTAATGTCAACTATTGAGAAAAGATAATTTTTTAATCGTTTTTTCAGTATCGGTATGGAAGGAGAACAAATAATACCATGTGGTAGTTTGTTATAAAATTTCTGAATTAGATATGTAAAATGGTTTTTCTCTTCATTGTTTTATGTACTAAGGGAATATTCAAAATGTTATTGTATCTATTTGATATCCATAAATTAAGGGGAACACTGAGAGTTGTTTTTTAGTACTTACGAGAATCGATTTATAAAAGTATAAATACCGCAACGGGAGTACGTTCGTTGTCGGTAGAGATCAAATGACACGGAGGTGAGTAATCACCAGAGAGAGAATTAGTGATTGAATAATTTTTTTCTGAGTTTGAATGGTACGTTGCAACGTGCTGATATATAAACACTGCCCCAAACAGTAAGTCAAATTTAAGTGCATTTGAAGGAATAATATTGTTAAAGTTTTCAGTTTTTTACATAAAAAAGAGGCGTACTCATTTCTAAATACGATCAAAATTTAAAAATATGTTTGCAAAAAAATTAGAATAGCGAAAGAAAATACCTTTACATGTTTTCTTGATCAATTTCTGTTAATTTAGAATATTTCTTTTGGGGGGCTGGAAACTACCTCAGAAATCTCTAAAGGTCTTTTCCGTACCAGCAAAAGGCTAACTCTCCTACGAGACAATAGATGACTTTCGCATTGAAACGCATTATGGGCCATCTTATGATAAAAGTGGACAAAGATAAATTTTAATAACGACACAACTCATCTCTTTGAGGGTGAAACAGTAGTGGATTGCCCTATGTTGATACACTCAAAGATTTTGTATTATAACCAGTAATGAAAACTTTTTACATTATCCAACCATACACTTGAATGATTTTTGCGCAATCTACGGAGCAAAAATGTTCACATTCTAAAATCATTGCTGGTATTAAAAAAATATTTGTAATTTGTTCAAAAACTACTAAGAAACAAGTGATGTTCGCGTTTTCGAAACCAAAATGAAAAAATAATGTGGCTCTGGAATATATAAAAACAATTTCTATATTTTTTACGATCGAAATAACTGAAACCCAGTTCGATAAAGAAAAATAAAGTAAAGTAAACCTTTTTTAAGAGATTGGCTCAGATATTTATTCTCTTCTAAGAGCTTAAATTTTCGCTTACCAAATTTTTCTATTAAATTTCATTTCATCGTAACAAAACTGAAATTCTATCATAGCAAGAGAATGCATATTAAAACCCAGGATTGCATTTACATTATCCTTCTTCTTCTACTGTAGCATATTCAATTCAGCATAAAAAAAACTTGTGCAATTTTTTTAATTTATTAGAATGCATTTCTACTTTAAATTTAAAAATTCTTGAGAACAAAAATTCTTCAGGATATGAGGGAATTTTTTTTTTTTTTGGGATTTCCATTCAGTTCGATAATCCCTGATATTACTGTGGATTCATATTTAAAATTTTATAATGGTTTATTTTATCCATCTCAAAACGGTTTCCGGGTTCCTTTGTAGTGAATTTTTTTACTGCAAATTACTTCATCTTTATCTTTAAATATATAAAACAGTAGTTTAAAAAATACAAAAACTACTTACTTATGGATCCTCGTAGCAAAAAATTAAAAAATTATAAATTAGATTTACGTGTTTGTGTTTTTGTAGAGAATAAATAGATCTACTAGGGATATAACTTCTGATATGATAATTTATTTATTTATAATCTCAAAAATTACTGTCTTCAAATTTTTAAGAACTCCTACGTTTCCAAAAACTCAAGTTTTTGTTTTCTCAAGCATGTTTAACTTTCACTACTAACAGTACTTAAAAGTATCACTAATTTCTTAAATTCCGTAACATCCCTTACATACGTTTTGGGACGTTGGTATTTTGAAGTGTAAACGCTGTGTAACTACTTTACGATTACCAGATGACAGCTAGGGGAAACTAGTTTTTAAATATGTTAACTAATAAATTTCAGATGTTTCGCCCCTGTAAAAGTGTTTATAGCATTATACTTTTGTGTCATGTTCCCTAACAAATGCATATAAAACAAGTTATGGCTTTCTTTGTGGTAAAATAAATGTTCATTTTTAGTATTACTCAACATATTTGAATTGATATTTGTTATTTTTATTGAAGCGTGTATTGCTGATGAAACTTTCAAGTGGCAGGTTAATTAATTCTTTGTTTTTGAAAAAAAATTATTATTTTTTGTTTTTCGACATTAATTAGAACTAAAATGACCCACCAAAATATTTACATGGTAATTATTTCATTTTTTCATGATGTCGTATTGAATGGGTTAACAAAATGCAAAAACTATTTACTCGTGGATTCCCCAAGCCAACATTTAAATTTGATTTACGTGTTTTTGTAAAGAATTATTTAGATCTTGTTATAAAACTTCTGATACGATAATGTCTCTTTCTAATCTCCCAAAAATAATTGCCGTCAAATTTTTCAGAACTCGTAAGTTTTTAAGAGAAGGCAAATTATTTTCTTTTCCCAAGCATATTTAAAAACTAGGTTTTTCGTAGTTACTGGAAACTCTTTCTTGACATTGAAACTAAATTGTTTATTCTGTTATTATTACTTTTAGTCTACTAGGATGTTTACTAATTATAAATCAAAATATTGATATTCATATTATATTTTATACATATAAGATATATCTATATACATACTTTGTTTCATTTACCCAAATTTTTGGGCCTTAATTAATTCGTGGTATCTCTGTCTGCTGCAGGAGGGCCGTGCAAAGATTGGTGAACCGCCTCACCCCAACAAACCCGTTGAGAACCCCGCAAACGGCGCTCCTGATCTTGATGCCATCTTCGGCAAAAAAGCAGACAGCCTCTTCGGTGTTAGTCCCAGCGACATTGATAAGTACTCTCGGGTTGTATTCCCTGTTTTCTTTGTTTGTTTCAACCTCATGTACTGGATCATCTACTTGCACATCAGTGATACCATTGATAATGACTACATTTCTGTGGGATCGCGTTAAATCTACGGACTCCTCCACAGCAGTTGAATGTGTGATGCGGCCGCCAAATAATTTGAACAAGACTAACATAAGCCGTGAGAGATGTCGAAGAAGCGATATCATTAGCTTCCTCTCTCCAGCACCAGCCTTTCTTTTATTTCTTGTGTTTTTATTTCTTTTATGCCTCCCTTTTTTTGTTTGCTTTTTTTTCCCTTAGTACAGCATTGTGATGGAAGTATTTCATCCCTTGCAAATAACAAGCATGTTCCTAGCCAATGCGATCAACTCTGCTGCATCACATCTACCTGAAGCACCACGAACATGTACTGTACTTAATTAAGCTTTTGCCGATTATATTGCTGGTTGCACTATATGTACAGATTAATTCGAATAGTACAGTATAATTTATTTATGTAACTCCAGCATAACTAACCCACGCTGCCTCAGAAAAAAAACCAGCTAGAGTGAGCACGAAAGATAGAATATTGAGTATAGAATTGACAGAAATTTATTGTTTTTTGTAAATGATATATTTATGTTTATGTATCGAGCAGTTATGTTTGCTGAGTATAAGCTAAGCAGTTGACACGCCTTTATTTTGTTGTTGAAAAAGTAAAAGAAAAATAACTACTCTGGTGGAACTGATGTGCATTCAATGTTTTGTCATCCAATTTAACATTGAGATCTATCTCACTGACAAAACGAATTTTTCAGCTTTCCAAATGTCCTTGCAGAATAAAACACTTAGTATATTCTCGAAATAAGTAAAAATTAGATTTATTAGAATCAAATTAGATTGAAAAAACTCACCATCATTTGTAAAAGTCTGTTTCATTTTCATGCTCAAAGATTGCTCAAGCCATTATGATGTATACAAATATCTCCTCATTGTAACGCTGTCGTATTTAAACTTGTGTATTTTTAGATACACTATTTAAAATGAACTCCCTCTTTTTGGAAATAGGCTATGAAAAAATATATCTTTTTGAGTACCGTGATTTCTTGAAGATAATCCGCATTAAAGGGTTAAAAAACCGTTCCAGAGCAAAATCCATGCCTTTGCGTAAGCCGCATATTATCGTCATGTCAAGGGATATCTAGACGTGAACGTTCGAATAAAATTTTATTTGGTGAATTATTGTCAAGAGAGAACTCTCAACTGTACATTGATTATCAGAAATAAATGAAACAATACTGTTGGGAATAAGCAAATAATCTAAAATGAGCACACACGCAAGCCTTTCACATCAATTTTATATTGCTGACAGCACAAACACACATACTGAAATAAAAATAAATATTTCAGTATTAATAGAACTTTATTGAAATATAGTTCGTTAATTCTGAAAGCTCGTTGTTTCAGTAAGAAAGTTTTTGATCACACAGCATCCGAACTTTCGGAAAAAGGTTTTGTTTATCATTTCCATTAATATTTTTACAACTTTTAGCACTTTAAATGATGTGTCTTTTATTTTGTTATTGTTAATATAAACGATATCCAACATACAAAACAGAAATCCCACGTGAGTCATATTTAGATTTTTTCGAGGAAAAGCATTGTCAAAATTATATATTACAATATCGTTTCAACACCGTTTACCATTCTAACTTTTGAAACCGTATAGGCCGCGGCTTATCTCTCAGAATTCACGGTATTTATAATTTTGTCTGGATGATGCTCTTTGAGTAGACTAAGAACTTAGATTTTATTGTTAGCATTAGAGTTTCTAAAAGCGAAGATTAAATTAAACAGATATAGCAAGCAATATTAGATTTTAAAAAATACAGTAACATCTAAAAGTTTTGCAAACCATAGTTACAATATAAACTAATGAAATGTTTTTAAATATGTGGGTTATGTAATAATTAGATGATTCCGGTTTTTTTTCTCATCGTGCTTGCTGCTTATATTTTTACTATTGTAATTTTGAATGCGACAAAATGTTCCAATGTCAAGAAAATTCGTTTTCAGTCTTATATTGCTTTTTATTTCATACCTACGGGATAATATCTTGTGTAAAATTCTATTCTTAATTTTTTTTGTGCCCAGTTAAGACATGTTATTTTTTTCTGTTGTGTAAAATGTTTTATATGTTGCCAACGATACGTGAATTTTTGAGTTGTTTCCGCGCATGTGAACATTCATGAGTTGTGTTCCAATTCTCTCACCTTTTAATTTATCATTTCTACTGTATGATTTCTCTAATTATGTTAAAAGTAGTGCTAATGACAGTTAAGCTTAATATTGGACGTAACTATTCCTCTGACCTCTAAACTGGCTAAAATAACGGCTCCGAATAGGATGAAATTAATGCACAGCTAACGGATATTCAGGTAAGCACAGGAGACAGATTAATTTAATGCGTCTATTCACGCAATCACAGGTGCACTGATTATAGTGAGTTTGTATATCATTGATGATGATGTGAGCCTGTTAGTATGTTAAGTATTCAGTTAATGCAAGTAAGTGTACGAGTAGCAGGTGCAGAGGAGAGAAAATAATACTTTAAACTTAATAATGAACATGAATAACAATGAAGAAATGCTGAATTGTTCTCGACTGTGGATGACTTTCCACATTTACGTAAAAATATGAACATTTATTTAATTTTTTTTTACTTTCCTTACGTGCTTTTACAAATCCTCCACTTAGTTTCGCATATTAATGCACGTAAGCTCCATTAAAGAAATATAGCAAAACCTATATAATTTTTAAAGAACTTCATTGTATGTCCAAAGTACCCTTCCAACTGATTGTGAATAAAATCTGAGAATCGACTGCCTTTCTCAACATTTAACGTATTTAAATTACTTCAAGTTTTCTTCTTATACACTGGCTATTAGTACTTCATATTCCCCAAAATAAAATTCAGATTCATGATGATAAAGAAGAAAATGTCAAAAAAAAAATTCCAATAGAATATTCAATTGAAATTTGAATGAAATTAGCCATCATTTGTCCAAATGGCAGAGGGCTGGTTTTAAGTATCCCTTAACTTCAATCATATAAATTTACATCCATTAAAAAAACCTGCATAGCCACCAAGTAATTTTAATATTGTAGAAACAATATAATATTTGAATATCTAGATGGAACTATATCAAATAAATTATGTACAGTACTATAGTTTTTTTTTATCGTCCCAAAACAGTGCAAGTAGTATTTGCATGACTTACTGTGATAGTTATTTGGTTATTTGTTTGTATACTGTGCATGCGACGTGATTCTCAGAATGAATCACATAAATTAATATTACAGTGCCAAAATCATGAGAGAATATAAAATCAATTGCTGTTTGTGACATTTAAATACTCGCAGTTTACATCCTGTTTCTGCTTCTTTTGTTGGTAAATTTTATTATCTGCTACAAGTATTACTGGTATCAATTTAATTTCGGATTTCACTTTAGTTATGAAAATAGGGCTCGAATTTTTATGACCTAAAGATGAAACGTCCGCCGATCGGTTAAAAAAACCGATCGGCAAGGACGTTTCTCATCTTTAGGTCATAAAAATCCGACTCCTAGTTGTGACCTTTATTGTGGAAGTACCAGAAAATGATTTTGAACTTGAAACACATAACTGAACTGAGATCTCGAATGTAATGAGATAGTAGTATCAAATTGATTACGATTTCAATTCAGTTATGTCTCTGCGAAGCTTATTTTAAGTATATTGAAGATTTCTCGTTAATGAGGCAGTCTTTCATCATCAATAACCGACGCTTAAATGTCTACGTGAAAAGATTTGAATTGAATAAAATTAAAATATGCAAGCCAGCAACAGGGTATCCAAACCCAACAACAGCAATCGCTCATTGGATGCTTCAGCTTGAGCTGTATCATCCATCATGCTAATCAGAACATTTATTTTTACTAAGCTTTGGTATTCCCAGCTAAACGAAAAATTTCCATGTCATGCCCAAGAGCTTCGGCTAAGCTGGAAAGTGTAAATGAGCATTCTTCACTATGCTCGTAATGTATATATCCGTTTGCTGGTATTTGTCATAAATCATCGCATGTCACATTAACGAGACAGGAAGAATTTCGGCCACAGACCTAGCTAAACTTGAACAAAAAAAGCAATCTCTGTCAAGAGAAAATATTAGTGCTTTCACATAAAGTCTTAAAATCTTCTCAAATTCATCCGCTTTAGCAGGTTCACCTTAAAAAAGATCTATTGTTGTCTATTTATCTGAGACAACTATTTAGTAATTAACAATGAATTATGTGTGATATTTTAAAAACGTGTCTTTCTTCTTCGAAACATAAACTGTTCAATGACCTAGTCATTTTGGCATCATTTCGTAGATTACATTTTATGAGAATAAACGAAAAATCTCATGTTGTCATTTGCTTTGTATGTTGAATGTGTGATTCGTTTCATGATGATTCAGTAAATTTGTGAATGTACCTCTCGCATGTAACTTATACTTGTTTCTAAAAAACCATATGAATCCCTATTGAATGTGAAGTCTTCCTCTACTTTATCAAATTTATCTTCTGAGACAAAACAGTAAGTACCTTTATAATCGATGATGGTCCATGCCTTAGATATCCGTAGAGCACAAAAATTAATTGATGAATATTTGTTATTATCAATTGTACTAGAGGAGTTTCTACTGTCTTTGCTGAATGGTGGAATGAACATTTTCAGGACATTGTTGGGGTAATGTGATTTCCGTAGTTCATATAGGTTCTGAACTCGTCTGAACTGGTTATACTGTTATCGTTATGTTCGTCCGCTAAAGTACTCAGAACGTGCGTAAAAGAACATCGCATGTTAATTCTTAACATTAGCAATTTTCACGGCAATCTGAAGCATCTAAATTTATAACTCCTATGTAATACGAGTTATGAATGGAGATGGTTCTGTATATTGCAATATCTAACGTATCTTGAATATTTATAATTGTTTTTAAGTAAAGATATGTGTTAATTATTAAGCTGACGAGCACTAGAAGATAATGCTGCTCAAAAACGCTATTTTTCTGCACTTTGTGATAGAGTTACACACCTGCATTGTTGTTGAATCCTGACGTTGAATTTTAAAATTAGAAAAAAAACCGTGTGAAAGTTGCCACGCGAATTTTTTAGTGCACTTTCTAGCACAAGCAATAATTATTTAGAAACCTGGTGACCTGATGTTTTTGGAGTTTGCTTTCATTGGTTAGGCAGAACAAAATGTACGACGAATTAGTATCACGAAAGCCTTCAAAGCAATCAAAACCTCCCACGCCCTGCTCCCCTTTGATTGTATTTTTACAAGTGCTTCCAAACAACCAATTTTCAAGAACCAAAGTTGCCTAGCCGTTTGTTGTTTAGTAGATACTCTATTTTCAACGTGCAGGAAGAAAAACTGAATACTTCGGGTTTCAGTTCTATAAATGACAGTTTGTGCTAACTACATCTGTGATTTTTGGACTGTTTGAAAGTATGCAAAAAATTACGTGTTCAATAAAACGTAGCTGTACTTACTGCAGTAAATAAGACAAATCCTACTGTGTGCATCTAATCATCCGTAAGATGAGTTATGAATATAAAGTTTTACTGCAATACTGAACAAAATATCAATTTTGTGAAAGAACATAGCTCTGTTAATAAATTTCTTTTTTTAAGAAATTATTTTAATTATCTTCTGAATTAAATGCGTTCACCAAAAAATCCCAAATACAAATTTTCGTGCAACACTAAATAAATAACACTTTAATGATTCAAATTCCCGTTATAATGTAAAAAATTCAAATGATACACACCCATTGTAATCAGTTTATTTATTTTTGACAGTTATCTAACTTAAATCACATATTTAAACTTCACAACTTCCAGATCAATGGGTTGAATGTTTTAAAAGCGTATACGAATATAGAAAACGAGAAGGGTTAATCAGATAAATTATTGCAATAGTACTTATATGAAATATGTCATGTCTGAGTGAATACTCATTGCTATATCTCCCTTTTTCTTTAATAAACCTTTAGAATCTTCCCGGCGAATAGGCCATCCAATATATACTAAGTAGGAACTTCATTTTAAGCTTGATATAATCGTACAATTTTTTGTCGTGTGAAATGTTTCTCAACAAATCGAGAACTTATTTTGGGCAAACATTTTCCTTAACATAAAATCTATAGTTTAAAACGTATTTTATATACATGTGTAAATAAATAAATACAAGTTTAGCTGCTAAGGACATGTGGAAGGCACGATTTTTTCATGATAGAGGAGTTGCATTTTTCATATAATATATATACAGTACATACATACTTATATATGTATATGTATATATACTAGCCAAAAAAAATCACTCATAAAAGAACAAAGAAATGGTAATTTAGTAATGTTGAAGTCACAAAAGTTTGTTGATAACGGAAAAAAAACCTGTCCAAACCTAATCCTTGTACGTAGTTGTCCGAAAACCGCTCAAATGCACCTAGTCGTATGCGTAAGGTGCAAAGGTCTTGTATGTAGTCTTTATAAATACATGGGAAAAATAAACTGTTACCTTGCTCTGCTGTTTTTCGTCTGTATTTTTGTCTTTTTTTGTCTTGAATATTGAAACGATTGCTTTCTATACATGAAAAACGTCTCTAAGTGATTTCAAAAATGTTTTAAGTTAGACTGGGTGCATTTCAGCCTACCCGTCAATTCAAATAACTGCGTGGAATACAGTGAAACCTTTCAGTTCGGTCACCTATCTTCGTTATCTTTCTATATTAGACGGTATTGGTTTAATTAATAAATAATAATATTATTTACTATTTTATATTCAACACCTTTCTAATTCGGATAAATTTAAATGGGGCTACACGCAAGGGTGTCCAATCTACTCTGGATTCACTGGAAAAGTTCTCCGATGTACGAATTTCGGGTTTTCTATTCTTCACTTTGAGACGAAAAAAAGAGATAAGTGCGAAAATGAGGTGTATGGAAAACAATAATCTTCTTTATATACTATCCTCTGTATTGTTGCTATAGCAGCGTAAATATTCGTTGCCAATATTACCACAAATTGGCTAAAATATATTTTCAACGTCCTTTGTAGAATTAATCCTCCCCCCCACCCGCGAGAGTGTTGTAATTTAAGCCTTAACTATGGAATAGTATTTCGGTCCTAGTTTGTGGTAACTCCGTCGATTCCAGAAAGAATGAATGGCATTTGTCTTCTCTTCATTTACCTAATTAGTATTCGTGATATGCTGCTTTTGCTAAAGATTCGATTAGATTATCAAATGCACTGCACCTTCTTGACAAAATGAGACGCAGGTGTGGTCTCCAAAATAGATATTTGATGCATAATTCATTAATCGATTATCGTGTTAATTTATTGCACGCAATAAATAGAAGAAAGAAGAAAGCCATCGTATTCAATCAATGAATAACATCGGCAATTTAAAAAATATATGCAATGTGTATAAAAAGCTATTTATAGGTTTGATCTACAGTGTTTCAAAGCCATTGGTGGGACGAATTTCAGTATCAATGTAGCTCATATAAAGAGTCTGCCATCCAAATTACAAACGGACAATCATTTTAAAATAATATTGTGTAGTTAATTCATCTTAATAATGGCTAACTAGCGGATTGAAAGGCTCGCTGTAAGCGAGGAGGATGTGTATAGTATTTTAATGTTTACTAGTTAATAATTAAATAAATTAATAATAAATCAACTATTATTTAAAAATGACAGTGTTTGAAGTCAATAAATCGCCAAACTGAAACCGACATAAGTGGTGGCTGTTTATCATACAAAGGGATATGCTTTCAATAAAAAAAATCATATTTGAAATGAATTATTGTGCTTGAATATTTTTCTATCCATAGCAAATATAGTGGTTCTGCTAATTCATAAAATGTTGTGCAATTAACCAAAAACAATCGTAACATCAAGTTTCATTCTCCACGATTTTTTCAGAACTATTATTTGCTGACATTTTTCCTTTGAAAACTGTACACGGAATGCGCTCTGTATTTAATCGTTGTACGACCCAATGTTACATCTTATCAGGAATGTGCTCTGTAAAATTTCATGAAGTAAACCTCGCTTGAAGAGAACCTGAAAATATTTTGAAAAAAAGGTATATCTATATATAAAATAAGATATGATAATTTTATTTAGTCAGTTGAAACACATGCACAAAACATTAAGCTAGCTTGTGAGCCCACAAAAATATTTATTGATATATGTTTGTTGGTACAAATAATAACGAGAGGAAAAAAAATCACATATACAGTGTGTCCCATCAAGACCACCCAAACTCTGCACAGTCAGATTCCTCGCTTGGAATGCATAAAAAGTGCCCGAAGAACTGTACCTGTACGACCCATAGTTTTCGAAAAAAATGCGAAAGAAAAGTATGACGTCATATCTGGTGCAAGGGAAAAAAAAACTTTATTGGGAACATAAACATCGGTAGTTGCATATGTTTACATAGGAAGATATTCAAGATGTGTCCACCGCGCATATCGAGGCATGCATGCGCGCACTCCGTGGAATGACGTCAAGCCGTCGTTATGGTATAGCACCGGATATGACGCCATACTTTTCTTTCGCATTTTTCTCGAAAACTATGGGTCACACAGGTACAGTTCTTTGGGCATTTTTTATCCCATTTCAAGCGAGGAATCTGGCTGTGCAGAGTTTGTGCGGTCTTGATGAGACACCCTGTATATAATACAAAGAAATAAGTGGCAACAGAAATGAAAAGTTGATAGACAAATAATTCGGCATTTAGTATGCAAGGTGAAAGAAAATTACATTACATTGTCAATATTTATATGTCAATAATTTAAATTTTCTTGAGTTAACTACCAAGATTTTAAATTCACAAAAAAAGATGTACCTGGAGATTGTTCAACTATATTAACTGAAGAAGTAAGTTAAATATTTTGGGAGCTAAAAATAAAAGAAAAAGTTTTGAAAACGAGTTTTATTTGGCTTTGAAGTTGAGTTTTATTCATCTAAGTAAAGTATACCGCCGCCATCTCGTGATGATATATCTCAAACCCGGCATGATTTACGTAAGCCATAACAACGCACTCCCATATTCAATCGCTCAGTTTTTACTTGACACGACAAAGGTTTTTACCACGATGCTCGTGAGTTTTTCATGTGACTAACCTCAGCACTATCGACACATTACAGGTCATAAACGAAACACTGTTGACTTAAAAAATCACACGTATCCGTTATACTCTTCCCTAGTGAGAACAAGCTATGTGTTTTCTTTCTCACTCACTCACTCACTTGTCCTGGTTCGCTTTTCATTAGCCTAATCAATCTCTCAAAAAGTTTGGCATATACCCAAAACCTGTGAGCTAGGTTTGGATCCCTGAATGCCTTCAACAAAACAAACTAGATATGTCATTAATCACATAAATTACTCTGTATGGCCATGGTTCATAAACTTCAAAGAAGTAACGTAATAAGTATCTTTCTAAACTCAGCCGTGTCATTTCGGTTCATTCATATCAGACATTGTAAGATATGATAGGTCCACTTTACGATAACCTTTATTCTCACCACCAGATATAGATATTTATGTTCTACGAAAAAATTTTCTGTTCCGATACTTTACTTTTCAATTAAAAATTCACTGAGCATTTTGCTCAACTGAAAACGATTTTTTGTTTCCGGCAAATCAGTAAGGAATTTTACTTTGCGCAAGAAACTATTTCGAACTTCATTGACGGTGTCCAAGATATTTTCGAGCGATCAAATTCGTTCAAAACCGATATCGCTTCATTTATATTTGCTAACAAGTAATTTCTCGTATGGATCTTTGTAACGAGTGTCATGTGACTATATGCAAGTTTCTTAAATAGCTAATTTCTGTGTGACGAAATTCATCGAGCTACAAAACTTCGAAAGTTATTTTTAAAATGTTTTCAAGTGCGTATAATACTTGAGCATATTCTGCTCAGCATCAACTTAGTTATACTGGACTACAATCTAAAAATAATCACTTTCAATTTTGTAGTTAATTATACTTTGTATTTTAGTTGAGAAATTATGTAGGTGTGTTAGAAATATTGTATCACAACAAACGTTTTCATCACTCTTCACAACATCTCATTTGAGCAAATTAAATTAAAATTTTGACTGAATAATTTATATATATATATATAATATTATAATATAATTAATATATATATATATATAAATCTAAATTTTGACTGAATACTGTAATAAAAAGTTTACAAAAATAATATAGTGGTCTTTTCAGAGATGGGTATTTAAACCACAAAAATCGGAAGAAAAAACGTTTACTTTCTTTTTATTGGTTTATGAGCAATTGTTATTGTTTTCTATTTGTATTTAGCTTTTTTTGTATGTTCAACGTTTTATAATTTTGCTTATGTAGTTTTTATTAAATGCTAAATGGGATCAGCTCTCCAACTTAGAGTGTAGATCGGTCCATCACATATTAATATTAGTTAGGCAGAATATTTCTAATCGCAGTTGCGAACGTCAGAGATTTTAATCCAAGCAACCTTAGATTTTCGCTATTAAAATACCCTCCATAGCTTTTCCTTTTGTTATTGCGTGAGTCTTTGTTTTCCCTTACGAATTCTTTGCATGTTTTGTTGTGGAAACATTCCTTTTAGTTTATGTGCTAAGAAATATGTTGTTACAATGCTTTTACGAAAAAAATAAAAATTTTCTTTCATTAAAAGTACAATTTTATCATCATTTATTTCTTGCATCTCACCCTCTTTTAGATTACTGTGATGTCAAATTTATGTTTTGCAGTTTTTTGACGCATCGATTTAGTTTACCATTTGCTTTATAATTTCAGTTAAGTTTTTTTATAAATATGCATTTGTATCTGCGTTGTCAAATATTAGAAACCCTATTAAAAAGAGCATCCTTCTTTGAGGAAGTTGTTGTAGGAAAATAATTATGAAATTGCACTTATTCGATGGTAGACTGATTGAAAACAGTTTTGCAAATAGCACTGAAACTGTAGAGCAGCAACTGGATTTGTTAGAATACTATATATAGATGCACTTATCTTCATTAGAAAGAAACACGTAGATGTGACCGGAAATAATGTTATGTTATGCCGCATGAACCATTTGATCGTTATTTAGCCCTGATTGTCTTTCAGGCAGGAGTTACAAGAATAGCTTCTTATAGCTCAAATTTACGCACACGTACGCGGGACAATGGAATGTTCAGATGTCTCTGAAGTTTACTCTCGTATGGACTGGTCTAAATTTAGTTACTCAGGGCTAAACTGATTGTTAAAAACGCATAAATTTATAAAGTGTTAATACGAACAGCGGCTACCAGCTCTGTAGTGGATTGATATATCACCTGCTGCAAACTTGGGTTTCTAAATTTTTGACAAAGCAGAATGTTTCTGGCAATTTTCGAGAGAATTCAAATAATCCGTGTGGTTGTTGTCTCTATCTCCTTCAGGATACACGACTGAAGAAGATGTCAGACGCACCATCAGCAATCCCTCCAGAACTGGAAGCGCTGTTTGGAAAAGACGACAACAAAATGTGTGGATGTACCCCTAGTAGTATTGATAAATACTCGCGGTTCATATTTCCCATATTCTTTGTGTCTTTCAATATGATATACTGGATAACTTATTTGCATATCAGTGATACCTTGGGAGAAGATAATTTAATTCTAAAGAAGTAAACGAACTATTTCACTAAAAAAAAATAAAAAAATAATAAGAAGAAAAGAAACAAAACACGACAAGGAGACGGCGATCGATGCAGACGAATATGTGCCGAACAATCATGACGTTATTTTGATATGAGTACAAGTCTCTTCCTCATGCCCTTGCTATCTAGTGATGTGGTTATGTTGAGACAGAGAAGCCATCCGAACAGATTCCAGTTTAGTGAGATATAGTCGATGCCATTCCGTACCACTCGAACAACTTTGAATAACCTAATTGTTTTGTATAAATAGCAATAAGAACAGTATCCTCGCTTTGGTGATGATGTTCTGAACTTTTATTTTATGTTGACAAAAAAAATGATTTTGTGTAGACTGACGAGGTGTTCAATCATGATACCCAGGAAGTGTTCAAAATAAGCACAAATCAACCCGTGTGTTAAGCAATCCATCAAGTTTGTTGTGCTCGTTATATATATATATATACATATATATATATATACATACATATATATATATATATAATATGTCTCTTGACCAAGACTAAACTTAATGGTGCTCAAACACACGAGCATGTTGGTTGTCAAGTAAACGCTGCCATCAGCTTGTTATAAATGTTTTGGTAGTTACTGTAGAAACTGCCTGCGCTTCCTTCCAAACATAAGAAAAAATATCTATATACATACATATATACATACACTGTGTATATCATGGTTAGGTTTAATTGTTGAACCAACTAAATTTACTGATTCTATATATGATATATATAGTATATTTTTTTGAAGACATATAAAAAATGGTTATTTATTTCAAGACTTTATAAATTTTAAAAACATCAAAACTTTAATTAACGTTTAAATATCAAGTATATATTATCAATATATTTAATAAGTATGAACAATATTATTAGCTACACGTAGGTTTGGTTGAGCAAAATTATGGCCACTAAAGAATTACTCGAGTTTGAGAAGTGCCAGACCAGTTAGAGTTAATTTATACATTAAGTTTATTTTTGTTTCAAGATAATACAGTATATTGTCTGTTTCATATAAAGAAACAGCACTAGGATTATATATCCGTGTAATGCTCATCAAGTACAAAACAATTTCTGAACTTGTTATCTGTCACGAAAAATTATATCGCTTAATATTTTTATTATATTTATCGCTTCATCTTCAATGTTATGAAAAATTTGAGTCGAATCTGGCAGACTTTTAGAATATGTCAATTTTTTAATTAATTTTTTTTTTACGATCGATCTCGAAGAATATTATAATCTCTCTGACTAATTTTAATTATTCATTTATCACATCAGAAAATGGTTCGACGTTAAATTAAATTTTCAAGTATTTCTTCAACAGCAAAAAAAATATTTTATAAAATATAATTTCTAGATACGTCTCTGAAAACTATTTAATAATAACAAATACTCAAATCGTTTAGAATTACAGCCATTGTCTGAGGTGACCCATAGGCAATTATTATTCTCATTCTATAGCAAGAAAGAAAGCATTGCTTTCAAAAGATAATTCGATCTTTGTTTCGAAGAGCACCAGTGAAATCATCATTCAGGAGGGGAATTCAATTATATAAATACTCTAAAATACTCGTAGTTAAGATATAGATCAAAAGAATACACCATTTTTTTTTACTTTTGATGAACCATTTGCTAATAGCTTTTTTTCTGATTACCATAACAAATTTCAAGTGTAATGCATTTTCTAATCTGTTTTTACCTCAAAATTATTGTACTATTGTCTCATCTGAACGAAATGAAAGCGTTGTTATGCTTCTTTTGTCTATGAAATATAATAATAGATAATAATCAGGAAGGTATTAATAATCTGAGGGCTATTTTTATGAGAAATATGGAGTTTATACAGAATTTGTACCAAAGTAGTTAAACACGAGTGTAGATTATCATTCATATATTGATATACTCATACTTTATACTCGCTTTATACTTTGAAAATGATTTAAAAATTCATTATATCAACTCTATCTATTCAGAATACAAACTACTAAAAATATATATTTGCCAATCGTGAACTATTCGTGGTTTTGAGTTATGTCTACTTCGAATCTGGTCTGTCCATGATATTCAAGAAATATCACCTATATTGTTTAACAAATGAACTAATATCAGTTTTTCCAATCAAACTAAAACCTTTAGTAATTATTGAATTTCTGCATCTTATTTTCAAACAAAGGTGATTTTTTTCATAATATTGTGTGTTTTCTAATAGAAAAGGTTTTGGTTTCCCCATGACAGAGAATATGGAAAATTTTTCATTTCAGGATTTTCATGGAGTTTATTCGTAATTGTTTTTCTCGCCTCTTTATTAGAAAAGAACTTTTCTACTTTTGATATGATTATTGTTGATTCATACCTGCAGATTTGGTTTCGAATTTTTACTGTTTGATTACAGAATTTATGCCCTGATTCAATAAGCTCTAGATGCTCAGCTAGAGGACGGCATATTTATTTACTTTAACGAGAGCTTCACAACTCAGTGTAGTTGAGCAATTCATGTCACGTGAATATCTGATAACATAAACTTCATTCTACGTCATTGTGATGTCAACTGTTGACAGGAGATGCTAGCTTTTGCTAAGACCAAAAGACGTCTCCGAATCGTGCCAAAACATCGACCATGCAATATATTATTTCAATGTGATAAAAGTTAATAATTTGGTTAAGTTTTAAGTCAGTTAACGGATTTGTTGTTGATAATTCGAAAAAAGTGTTTGTAATTGATAGCTATTTCTAAAATGTTCATTGTTAGTCACAGATGTATAATACCCTGTTATTGTTAACTTTTAAAATATTTTCTCTACGCAACCATAAGATACCTGATTTTATGACACACATTTATTTTGTTGGGTATTAATAAAATAACTGAAGACGACCGAAAACATGTTTTGTTATACATAATCGGTTTGGTTTTTTCGCCTTTTTGGTCTTCCAATGTTTTGACAAACAATTTTGCTTTGGATATTAAATCAATTTGATTCCAAACGTATAAAAGAAAAGAAAATTTTAAGAAAAACTGAAAAATAACGTTTGAATAGAGCTTTCATTGATGAAAATAACCATTAATAGCCTTCACAGTTATTTCAACTATTCCTCATATTTGTCATTTGTCGAAGGACATATTTTACGGTGAAAATGATAAATCCGGTGATTATGCATAATCCTGATTCTTCTAGTAATTTTAATGAATTTTGTTCCTATCCCGCGAATTTACTGCATTTGCCCGTGATTAAGCATAACCACTTATTCGTTCAGGTAGCCTAAGTATGATTAATCTGAAAAAATATCAAATTTCCCAGGTGCTATGTATGATGATGAATTCGATAGATAATTTTCTGGTTTTAAATGCCTAATTGTCATTACTTCAGTAACGTAGAGCATTTTCTACATCGTATATGAAAAATAGCCGAATCTACTGGGTAATATTACTTTTATGTATTTCTTCTATACACATATTTAAGTTTGGCTACTACGCTTTTTCACACATGTTTTGCTCGAAAATGAAATTTTCATAATTTTCTAAGTAAAATGACATTCATTGAAGGGTTTTTAAAACTGTCATCATTACAAAGATGAATGAACTCATTCTAGTCAATTTAGAACTATTTTATATAAACTTTAACCGAGATAATCGGTGATTATGAATCAGCGGTTATAAGAAAATCACCTGCTTACCAATCTTACCGTAACAGATATAAGAGCATATAAATTCGTTAGACAAATGACAAGTTTCAGGCTCAAATTTTTAACAATTATTTCATGCTTGTGAAGTTTAAAATTCCACAGGTTGATATCCAAACTTAATACCAGAATAGACCTGATTTATCTCTGAAGCTTAATACAAAAACGTGTCAGTTAGATTCATAATTACTTTGACCAAGTTTCGTAATCCGTCCTTTTTGAAATGGCCTTAATAAGTTTTTTGAAAGCCTATTAATAATTGACGCTCTTCCAATTATGAGGTTGACAGTTTAGCGAACCTCAGGGAGTCTCATGCTTCCGTAAACCATTGCCTTAAAACAACAATACGAAAAAAATGATAATAACTTGTCGTAAATTGGATAACGACTCTGACTTGAGTGATTAAAATCACAGAAATAGTACAAATTTCAGCAATATCGAACTCTACTTCAAATAGTTGCTCGCCATATTCTATGCGCTTACCTGGTTTTTTTCATCGGATATATTTTTGAAAACACCAAATCCGTATGCCTACTAAATTCTCTCTGGCACTATCGTAGTATGTATTCCAGACAAAACATATCAGTTGAGTAATTCATTCAGCAGATGATAGGAAACAAATTTTACCATATTATTCTCATCTCATATTTTCAGTACTTCCATTTTAATTTAAATTCTGGATTCCTATTATTGAAACCTTTCATTACTGTATTTTTACACTTTAATAGGAGTGATCATGCATAGTACTTTTTCTAGACAAACCAAATTTATTGTTCCATTTCTCTGTGTTCAATCCATAGCCTCTACTCAAAGGTCAGTGAGTTTGGTCTAGTATATATTTCTAATATTTCGCCGTCTGACTTTAATTTTCGACCGAGGTAATATAGTCTAGAAAAAATTCCCAGAAAGGTTCTTTCATTTGAAATCAAACATCAGCTGTTAGAGAAACGAAAAATATTTTGTTTTTTATTATTTCAAAAGAGAGAAAGTCTTCGTTTGGAAATTGCGATTTCCGAGTGGCAGCGTATCATGATTGATGATACATACTTTCAACGGTCAAGCGTTTATTGAGAAAAAAAATCTATTCTCTTTCCAAAATGTATATACGTCTGTGCGTATTATGTAGTAGTACTTCTTTCACGTTCTTTTTCGCTATTGAAATTGGTGGATTTTCCTCGAAACTAAAAATTAAACCTCATAAATGACAAAAGAAAATGACGAACTTTCCTTTTGTCATTCAACTAGTTCTTTCCACCATTTTATTGGAATAGGTCGAAATTTTTACTCTGATATTTCTTTAGAGTTTTTTTAATGCATTACGGTATTGTCGCGATTTTATGAAAATATCCGTGAAAGAACTGCTTATTGGCTTTACAAAACGCTGTGAAAACATTTTGGCCGTGATGCATGGGTAGCTATGATTTGAAGAAAAATTGTTGTGAGAAATGTCAGGAGTTTTATAATACAAACACGAGAGTGAAAACAAATTTTTCGTTGATTTGTTTTTGAAAATTTGAATCACCAAAAAAAAAACCAAGTCTTGCTATTTTACCACAGTATAGGTTTACACAGCCGTATACAAGTATATTGTTCCTTTTATTCTGAAATTCAAAAAGTACAAAATACTACAGACATCCTGGAAAGAAACTATTTTTTATTTTTAATTCAAAAACCAAAAACTATATTTTATTTGAATGTTCTTGGTAATAAGAACATCAAAAATTTTATATTTGTCACTATAAGAGAAATTTTGAACGGCCGATTTTTTTATAATTATTCTATGGGGTTCGTGACATGCATTGTAATAACCCCATGAGGTGCATTCTTATGAAACTATATCAAATGAAATTTCATGATAACCAAAAACTTGTTTCAAATGACATCATTGCCGTGATTATAACACATCCTCACATATTGATATTGAGGTTTGAATGATCTTTTCATGGTGCTCTTTTTCGAATGGGCTAAACAACTTTCACTTCCATTGTTAGTTAGGAAGTTATGATACGTGTGTGTGTTATAAGGTTTTACAACAATTATATAGCCAACAAAATGAGACATCTAAAAAATATAGTTGTAAATTGTTCGATAAATTGTATGTTCGTCGATTTTTATATGTGTAGTAAAATACAGAATGTGCGGGTTTGAAAAGTCATATTAGTTTCTAAATCATAAATTTATGAATTCGAAAAAAAATGATTTTACTAATATAATTTTGAAGTTTCTATATGTTCCTTGTTATTTTTAAAGTGTTATCATGCTCATATTAACCTGGTGCCAAAGTACGATACTTTTAATGTACGTTTGATTGTATCACACAAAACATTTTGCTAAAATAACATCGCTGATATGCTCTTAATAATCAACAGCTAAGTTTTGTATTTGCTGCTACCACCATGGTAACTTCTCATAGCGTTGAATTTTTAAAATTCGAATGCAACTGAATATTTTGTAAACGCTGTTTTGGACTGTGAATTCAGAATTTCAAAGCGAGGATTGTTTTGTTTTTTTTCCATTTTTACTTGCATGTGTTAACGAATACGCTCCTACTTCCTCAAACGCATTCTTCCAATGTACTGGATGGATACTTCCAGTACTCGAGAGTAATCGCACTTAGATCACAAACCGTGAGATATCATCCCCCTCCCTATCTTATAGAAAATGGACGTGCCAGTGCAGCCTTAGTCAACTTCCGCTGGAACCCCCAGGCTCGGAAAATTCCTGCACTTTGCTCAAACCAAACAATTTTACCATTGAAAAAAACAATATAGTTGAGAAAATATGTAACGTATATTTGTGAATAGTTTCGCGAATGTGAAGTGTATATCATCGATATCAAACGCGAATTAACCTTCCGCAGTATAAGTCATTTGTAAATAGTTGGTACCTTTTACATAAAATGCATACATATACGACTATACAATGTAAATATACTATAAAATATATATATATATAAATATATACATATAATAAATACATAATATATATATATATACGTACATGTGCATAAATAAGCCGGTATGCAAGTGTGTACACATACAATATGAGTAGGTGTATATCAGCGTATGCATGTGCATGCTTTATGATGTCGGCTGTGGGACGATGATGATGTCAAATCCCAAGGTGTAAAACATTCAAATTTTGCAGCATGAATTAGATTTTGTCCACTCCGCATGGCATGTGCGTTATTACTTCATAAATATGTTAGCGTAGGTAATAATAAGACAGTTTTACAATTCATTTAAATCGGACAAGATAAATTTACTGTAAGCGCTCTCTCATTAAAGTTCTTTTATCTATTTTTATTTGTTATTTCTCAATTTCTAGCCCCACCAGACACGGGCTTTATTTTTAAAGACAAAAAAAAAATTTGGCATAAATGTCTCATGTCATTTTTTATAATATATGTCCGTAGAAAGCGCAGCCTTTATAAAACAAAACATTAATGAAATCCCTGTGAAATAAAGACAATAAAGTCGTGATCAATATTTAGTCTTCCTTACTCTAATAACAAGTACTTCCATTATAAGGTTTTTTGATCCTTTTTTGAAATATTAATTTATTAAAAAATTAATATTGAATTTCCTAATCAAGGTATCTGACTATATTAACGCGTGATTTTTTTTCTTGCTCGTTCAATTCAATTCATTTTAATGATATTTGACTTTATTCAAGTGTTTGATTTTATTTTCCTCCTTATCGCACTTAATTTTTTTGAGTATTCTAGTAATTGTAAGGTAAAAAAAAAACCACCTTTTCCGAATTGGTGCTATGAAACAGAAATGACGGATACAAAAAAAAGTGCAGGTGTACTCCATTTTTTTAATTCATTGGTTTATTATTCAATGAAAAAAAATAATGATTAAAAGTGCCCTCTTTATGCGATTTAGTCTTTTTCAACAACAGAAAAAATGTTTATTTTAGTGCTTTCGCTTTTCAATGGCTTTCTCGCCTAGGGAATATATATATTCCTCTATTTTCCAAAAAAAATTAAAAAAAAATTATACATATATATATATTATTCAAAGCTACGTCGAACAAACATTAATCGTAGTATCCCACTACACATTGCACATTCTCCATAAATTTTTTGTGAGGTCTTTGTTACACATACTCGTGTAAGATTTATGTCATGATGTTAAAATCTCTTGAAATGATGCATCATGTTGTGGTTGTGAGTTTCCCTCTATATATGTTTCAGTTCTTTATTCACACTCATTAAAATTAAATCTTTTATATTTCTCCTGCTAGACTTAAACTCAACTTTTGCAGCTCAACTTACGCAGAGCTTCCGTTGCAAAACTGTGTTCAATATTTCACACACATTCCCCTACCCTTTTTTTATATGTATAAAAAGTTGGCGTGTTATGAAAAATGTACTGTTTAATATATTACGATGTTGCAAATGTTTCCGTTGAAGCACTGAAAATATATATATAAACAGTGTACGAATTTGTTTTGTTTTTTTAAATGCACGACCATATTGGTTTTTTTTTATATTATTGTTTATTATTTATATATTCTTCCTTCTTTAACTGGAATGTTTAATTGAATAGAAACATTGCAAATGGAGTGCGAAAGTAGAGTTAGCAAGCTTCGGATTATATAAGATAGATCTATAGTTATTGCGTTGAAGTTGTCACGCATAAAAAAAATGAAAGATCGATTGCATTAATGACTGCTTTGTACCAATATCAAGCTGGCTGAATATATTTCTATATAACGTACTCCATTATCATGCAGTGTTAAAGCTCACTTTATGGAATACTAGAATAGAACACGTTGACAGTTGTTAAGGTTTTGGAAATGTATATAATAGAGTTGGTATATAAATTCATTTCCTTCAATAAAAATGATTTTCCTTTTCACTAGTGTTGAACTTAGATTTTTTTAATTTTTTTTTTCTGATGCATTTTATAATTTTTTTATTTTATTTTATTTAATATATACAAACCTGTGCAAGGCCCTAGGCTCTAACTTCGCAGGTGCACAATTCAAACAATCAATAAAATTGGAAAGAAATAGTAGAGATATCAGTAAAAAGCAATAACATATTCACGCACATGAACATGTGCGAGGTGAAAATGCATATAAATGACATTAAGAAATACGTTAAAAAAAAAATAAATAAAAACCCACACACAAATATTAAAATAAACATGTACACACAAATAAAAGTCAATATATGAACGCATATAAATTAAAATACAAATACAACGCCACAACAGGCAAAATGCCCAACGAGGTGGCTGATAAAAAGATGCCCATAAAAATATGGATGTCATATATTAAAAAAAAAACAGAAACAGCAACCCAATTAAAAATGCAATTAACACAAATTATAAACAATATATACACATGATAAAATATTATACAATGCCCATAAAGAATACTTATGGTTGGCTTATTCTAAGAATGGATAGCTTCTCGATTTACCCCAACATGTTTATCGTATTTCTTTTTAAACGTGTCAATTGTGTTACAATTTACTACCTCCGCGGGTAAGCTATTCCATTTATTAACAACCCTATTAGAGAAAAATTCCCTGCGACACCATAACCTTGCATTGTCCCTCACCAATCGATACTGGTGTCCCCTTGTAAAAGCAGTCGATTGGCGGTGTACTAAAAGTTCATGGTCCATCCTATCCATCCCATTGAAAATTTTGAACACTTCGATCATATACTTCGATCATAAAATATCTACAAAAAAATTAAATTAAACGTATTAAAAAATTATTGCATGCATGTCATTCCAAATTAAAATAATCAATAGAGTCTATGGGAAAAAAAGCAGCAATATCAGTAGCAACAATGAAGAAGACTTCATGCAGGAACGCAAACGGGAAAAAACATAAAAAGATGACACCTATTAATAGGTTTTATCAAAAACAAAAAGCACGAACACTATCATATGATGTGTATATACAAATAAGCAATAAATAAGCATATATAGACCAATAAAACTCAATGTGATGAACTAAAATGCATAGCACGTTAAAAATGATGAGATCAAAACCGTTGAGAGAATCATAAAATCTGCGATATGCGGTTGAACATACGAGTTCTGTTGGCAATCTGTTCCATACTGTTCCAACTCGGCATCGGAAGTTATAAAATTTAGCATTATTCCTGGTAGTTGGAATTTTAATTTGCAATGGATGTCTTTTCGTTGATAGTCTGGCAATGATTTCAAAAAATGGAGTTGACTGACCCGTATAAACTAGGTTGTGTACAAGTTTGAAGCACAGCTTCAAGTCGGCTTCAAGGCGACGCCATTATAACGAGTGGATCCCCAGACTTCCCAGCCTTTCCTCGTATGGTCGGTGCCATATCTGCGAACAATATTCCAGGGTTGGACGTATAAAAACGTCAAATGCGTGCATGAGTGTAGTAGTATCACATTTTTCATAGACCTTTCGCAGTACATAAGATTAAATTCTATCTCTCATTTATATCGTCTCGGGGATTGTCAAATAGTTTTATGAACGACATCCCGCTATATATAATGTCTTTTGAAGAAGTAAGCTTCTCGAGCAGTGTTTCTTAAGTGCTGGCAAATGTGAGCAAAGCTTTTCAACTCCTAATGATCGTTTCCTGTATTCGATAACTCACACAAGTCTAGATTCGATAATCTGATACTATTTTCATGGAATATATTCAATGTCTAGACATACGTGAACGATATAATTAACGGAATAATGTATACATTTTTAATAAATCTGGCGCTTTCATTCTAAACAGAGATACAAATGAAGTCAACGTGCTTTAAAAGCATGTGCTGCTTCAAAAACTGTTTCAGTAATGTTGATTCTATATGTTGACTAAAGCATATAATTTTATATTATCTAAATGGTATCTTCTCAGAATATGCATTATGAACTGTATAGTGTAATCCAAAATTAAAATCCGAACGCTATTTTTACTGAAAAAAAAAAATCATCAACCTACGGTAGTAAAGATTCAAGATGATGACAGGATTATCTTTTATCATATTTATAAAGAAAACGTATAATTACGTGTACGATGAACAAAGTATGAACACCGACGCATACTCCTGAAATATGACAGAAAAAAGCAATAACAACCTGAAGAAAGCGATGATGTCACGTTGTATGACTGATATCGTTGTGTTATGCAAGACTGGCAAAGCCGAGATAAGATTTGAATCATGTCATTTACTACATCTACCTCTGAAAGGAATTCTATTCTCTAATGACAAGTACTCTTGTTTTACTCATAGTTTTACGTGCGGGACGGCAAGCAGTTACTTCTTTCTAAAGCAGTGTTACTCAACCGCTATGCTATTTTTATCTTCTCATAATACATTACAAACTTTCTAGTCTAATACGTTTCCTTCAGTACATTTGTCCAAAATTGGAGTCTGAATGCTATTTTGTCCAACAAAATTATCAGCATACGGTAGTGAAGATCCAAGATGATGCCCCAGAGGAGTATTTTCTGTCACATTTATAAAGAAAATGAGCAATATTCACATACACAATGAAAAATAAATATGAACATAAATGCCAATATTCGAAATGTGTTAGAAACAGCAACAAAACAACCAGAATAAAATTATGTGGCGTTGGATGACATCGTTGCGCTATGCATGGCAGACAAAAAAGAGGGAAGAGACTTGAATCATGCCATTTATTACATCTTGCTGCCAGGAATTCTAGTCTTTAATGAGAACTAGTTTATAAATCCTGCAGAGTTTTAGGTGCTGGACGGCAAGCAGTTACGTCTTTCTAAAGCAGTGTTTCCTCAACCACCGGGCAGCATTCCAGTAACAGGCCGTGACATCAATCATACCGTTCGTAAGATAAAAAAATCTTCTGGACTAAGGTGTCAGTAATAATTAGTGGGTGTCTTTTATTAGTTAATTAATGTGATGTTAGTTAATAATCATATAAATAGTGTGTGATTTATATATTAATCAACTATTCATTGATTAATCATTCCCTCATGAACGATTAAACTTTTCGAGACAAAGAGCAAGACTCCTAGAAATTTAATTTACCAGGACGCGGGATCTTAAAAAAATTGAGAACCTCCGATCTAAAGAGCATGTGCCTCATTATGCTTACTTTGTATCATTTTATGAAATTAATTGTCATATACCCACTATATTTCGTATTTCAATTTCAGACACGTGTGTAGTTTCTTACGTGTATTATATTTTTTTCTTGTTTGTAGAATTGCTTCACGTTAAGTTCACAACACGTACACGCCCATTCCAGCATCTACCAATTCGTTACAAATGCTGTAGGGGAATGTGTACGAGGTGCATGTACATATGCACTACATAATTAGTGTAGAATTTGTATTTTTTTTTTCGGAAATTTTATGGAATTATAAATATAGCATATATACACAACATAAAATAATATCCTAAATTTTAATGATTCTTGAAAAAAATTAAACAATCCAATTATTTTATAAATTAAAATTTCATACAGGTCATTTCGAAATTTTCAACGGAAAATTCTCCGTTAATTTTTTTTTCAGCATTAATTTGAAAGCATTTTTTTTTTCTTTTAGGTTCATTACTATTTATAATTGGGTAAAATATCCGGGAAACATTGAGTACAAATTTGGAAAGAGAACGATTATATATGGAAAGTAATTTAAAAAATATTTCCGATATGAATAATTAGATATTTATAATGATATGCATTTGATAGTTTTAGGTATTTAATATTTCTAAAAAAAGGTTGAAAAGGATTTATTTCCCTTCAAATTGAGAAAAAAATCGATAAAAATACTTATATTTTTCGCAACATTTATACGCTTTATCAGAATTCTCCTCGTGATATCTTAGTGTAGTTGATTTTTTTATCATCTAAGACGAAACAACTTGCACTGTTTTCTTGAATTTTATTTTTATATTTCTACTTTTACCAAAGAAACCTCATTACTAGTTATTTGCTGAATGCACTGTTTTTCTTTTTATTTATTTTTTTCTTTATCTTCTTCCTCACATTTCTTGGCCAATTACAAGTGTTGAAAGGGTGAGCATGAAATGTCAGCTAGGCATTTTAACTCTACTTCTATCTCGACATTTCCAGTTTTTTCCCAGAGAATATTCTCCCGAGAGTCTTCAAATGAGTGCCAAATTGGGAAAAGAAATTTTCTTTTGATTGTTATTTGCGTAAACAAAGAATCACAAGGAAAACCACAAGTGAGGAAACTCTTGAAAAAGTCCCTAGGCTTGTTTTAACAGTCTCTATATTCCCATTTATGTTACAGCCTGTAGCTTCTTCCGTATCCAGTTGATCTCATTTTGTGGATTGTCAGACAGCGAAATGCTTTCAAGGTATTTCATTCACTCTACTTGAGAGTGCTATGGCAGTGGCATATCGGTGACAATATCCATTATTCGCCGTAAAGGTTGGCGAAATTGTTATACTCCTTTTTCCTTCTAAGGCTTTTAATCTTTTATGTCATGTAATCATTGTTGAAGGGAATAGTTTTGTTATGGCGTGGGAGAAATGCTTCAATCGTTGTTTGAGAACGTTTTTCTTTTAAGCTAGAACTTTTTTTGGCCTAAATAAGCTTTATCAAATTTGATATATGTCAGCGTAGTACATTTCGTAAGAAATATGATGTAAGATGCATGTATATGTTACTGTCAAAGCCCAAAATTGTGCCTATTTGTGACGGGCCGGTGACTTCGTCAATCGGCCAATTTCGTTAAATATTGACCCGTTAAATATTCAACTGTCCGGTGATCCCTGGTCAAAGCCCGATAACAAAAGGCATGATTCGGGATCATCGTCAAGTTGGCGTATTTTTTCGTAATAATTATTTCCACGTTAGTTATGACGATAGTGAAGGCGATATGCAAAGTAACGGTGTGGCATGGGGTGACAAAATCCTCAACGAAATTCATTGGAAGGTGCGGAAGTCCTAACACTTCTAAAAAATGTATGTACAAGCAAAGCACCAGGAATAGATTATATCTACCCCAGGGTTCTCAGGGAATGTGGGCAACTTTTTTATCAGCCACCTCGTTGGGCATTTTCTCTGTTGTGGCCTTGTATTTGTATTTATCTACCAATCTAGATTCAATTTCTATTTTGCTATGTCTTTTACTTTGACGGTGCTTATTTTTGAATAAACAGCTCTCTTTTAACGCTGTTATCCATGAACGCTGACAAATTTTCTCTATCATTTTTAACTTCTCTGAACATCTTTTTTTTATTCATGCAAATGATGCCGCACGTTATCCGAAACCAGAGAGAACACAACGAACAAATTCGATTCTTTCGAACGTGGCGTATCACTTCATGCAAGCAGAGGAAAGTTTTCATTCTTTTATTCCAGCCATTGATGTACCACTCCAAAAAAAATGAAGAGATCTAAGTAAATTTTAACACCTTTTTATGTATAAACTATCAAGAAATTTATCGAGAGAAAACCTCTCCCAAAATGATCGCTAGCTGGAACGTTCTTTAGATTTGCCCGATGATTGAAACCCCCCAAATTATTATAATGTTGTGCTTACATACAGGGTGAACGCTTCAGTCTCTTTGCCGCAAATTACTGGTGAACCGTTAACCTTGAGGTATTCTTCCAATTAAAAACAGTATCGAAATAATGTGTAGATTTCTACGTTCGTAATTCATGTTGCAAGAGTTGTATAGTTATTAAAATTAAAAAACACTTTTTATTTGGTCACCTTTTCCTAAAGAAACCTTGATCACCTTTTCCAATCAAAAAGTTGTTGAGAGACAGTTGCCCTGTCTCTCATGAGAAAAACGAAAAAATTCCACGTTTCCAAGTTTGTTTATTTGCGTTTCTGTATTTTCTGAAATATTTGAATTCAAAAATCTCTGAAAATGAGAGAAAAAAGCATGGAACGAGCTTGTGTTCTTAACTTCATGCAGTTCATTCCCTCATAATCAACGCTTTTTGAATCAGAAAATATCTCAGCGAATATTCCACTTAGAAACGTGGAATGAATTTTGTTTTTGGCCTCAGGAGAGACAGGACAACAAGTTTCTAATTGGGTTCTCAAGACATGGTGACCAAATAAAAGTTATTTTTTTAATTAAACAATAATAGAAACCATCTAAAAGTTTCATAATGCACTTTTCTTGATAATGCATTATCTTCAACTTTTCAGCGAGTAAAATTAGCACCTTTTAATTGATAATACCTGAATGGATAATACCTTATGAATCAAATACAAGCTTCTCCGATCCGTCTATGAACTGTATCTATTGAAATTTTCACTTCAGGATCTTTCATAATTTCATGCAAGGTCATTTTTTGCGTTGAAGCCAATCTTCGAACGGTTTTGTTCTTCACGTAAACTTGTACTGCTTCGCCCACCACAACGAGAAGGTTTTAGTTTTTGGTACACAGGTTGGATTGATACACATCAGACACTGCATTTCGACCCGCTTAAGGCAATTGCAATGCCTTTTACAGCCTTTCTTTTTGCTTCCAAATAATGTACTCGAATGATTTCATCGTACAAAATATGCGACGAAGCAATTTTTCTCTAAATGAAAACCAATCCGATAGCTTTCTACTTTTATACTATCGCGTATCTGATAAGCCATGTAGACGCAATCTCCGAAATTCGCATGTAATTGGAAGTTTTTCTAACCTTTTGAGACAGCTATTTTCCAAACTTTTGAGGTAAAAAAATCCATAACGTGTTTTCCTCGACAAAGGCCAAAATGACCGAAGTTTAAAGTAAGGTTTCTCATTCTGATCCCAAGAAAAAAAAATAAAATCGAAATTTGACACGTTATCCATGGCACGGTCAAAAATCTATAGTGTCTAAACTTTTGAGAAAGACTGTAGAATCTCTTGCAATAAAAATGACTGACCTGAAGTCTACATGTTATGTGGACAATTTTGCTATTTGGAAGTATGCCTCCAAGATCAACGGTTTGCCAGTACTTGCGGCAATGGGACTTATGCTTTCACCCTTGTATATACGAAATTTTATTATGAAACTTGAATATTTTATTCAGATTTATTTAAGTATATTTCATTTGCCACCTGTAATGTATTGTTGATAAGTGTTCTATTGTTGTATGGGTAAGCTATTCGAATCATTATTAGCTATTTTCCTGGCTTCACTCCTATTATTTCCACTAACTAGCCCATATTCCGCATCTACCTGGTCTGAGAGCAAAAAAAAAGTTTAACCCAAGCCTGTCATAAATCCTCCAGAAGCTTTGTTTATTCAAGTGAACCCCCAGATGTTGGATCACAACCTAAGTAAAGCTAGAAATTTCCAACGTGACTTCAAGAGAAAAGGATTCGCGCTGAATCTTATTTCTATACTTCCCCCTAGGCAGTAATTGAATGACTAAAACATCAGAACACCCCACCTCCAGATCTTATTAAGTCCCTATACACAGCAATATTTGCTCTTGCGTGATTAAATCCGTCGCCAGACTAATTTCGAATTTCGAAATAGTCGAATTACGGAACATTGTTTTCCTTACAAACAATTTCCCGACATAATTTGTCCGACCATTTCATTCATATATCCTGATAAAAACTTGAGCTTTGAATTACGAAACTGTTAAATTGCGAAGCAACCATGTATGCAGTGAATGACTTCAAGGAGACTCTAAAAAATTCAGTACTTTCTACTTCAATCAAAACGCGTTAGATAAGATTCTTATAGTTCCACTGATAACTGTTTACATTCAAAGTTACCCGATATCTTCCAAAACGACGTAATTAATCAGTATACCATAAAAGAAAAACGCACTGATTATTCCCAGTGTTATATCAATTTACTCCCTACCCTTATTATATGACTCTTACTAACAAAGAAATTAAATATCCTTTGAAGATGTGTGAGATCTACATGAAAACAAGGTAACAGAAAAATCAGTATTCACAAAAGGTCTGAGAGTGATTTTAATATTTCAGACGAACACTAGAAACTTTGGTTCCACTTCGCCGCATAATTCTTAATTACCACTGGTTTGCAACTTGCTGAAATACTCGTAAATGAATAACTCTATCCATTAAGACACCCTCATCTTCCGAATTTACGCTTCCGAAATTAATTTACGACAGCTACGAACTGAGTAAAATTCCGTGAATCACGTCTTTCGCTCCATCGTAAAAGTTTCTGCTGTTCATACACTGCACGAGAATACTTCATTTTCAGCGATGATCTTGGCGGAGTAATTTTGAGATGACATAAGGCAAGAAAACTGGAAAAATCCTCTGTAAAATATAAGACTGTTTAAAATATTCACTAGATGGTAGGAGAATAGGGAACTGCGATTTAATTTCACTCAGTAGTAGTGTTTTTTAGATTATTTTTTTATATTATTTCACGATGTTCTGCACGCAAAAATTCTCCTCTAGAGCAGCACAAATCCTACATAACTTATGCATTACTACATTTTTTACTATGAATTTTGAATTTTAAATAATTTATGCGACTTAAATGTGAAATACAAGCATCTTCGGTCATGTGTAAAATAAAAATAGGCATATAAGCTGAGATAATATAATTTTTACGAGTAAAAATAAAAGATGTTTGAATCCCTATTCGAAAAAATACTGAAGTAATGTATTTAAAAAAAGTGAATTTATTATAAGAAATTTTTCAATATAGTATTGAATTTGCCGTTTTCCCCCAACAGAAAGTGATTTAACATGACTGCACTGCGAGACAAAGGGCATTGAAAAGAGACCAAGAGACGTCGTCCCACAATTGCAGAAATGTAATGCTCAACTGATATACTGTAAGCCAAGGCAATGAATGATTGTGACTTACAGTTCTTCTCAGTACGTTTCCGTTTCAGACACGCCCGTGTAAGTCCACGGCTGTGAAATATGCCGGTCCAGTACTCCGGCAATGCTATCGGGTAATTCAATGTTTAACTGCAAGCTAAGCACGATATGGTTTGGGATTAACAGCGACGAAATCAAAGTATTTGTCTATTGCTGCAGCGTAAAGTACAACAAATCATCTTAGAGTATCATTTCCACATTTCTGAATTGTCATTGTTTAAGCTCGAATGACATAGAATACGAAACTTTCGTTGAGATATAAAGACAGATTTACGGTATTGCTGCACCATCTCCAAACCGTTGTTTTTTTCTTACATGAATGAAGTACTGTTACTTATACGCCGTCATTGTATCCACGCGACGTGTCACCTATAGTCCTAATATATGCACGCTATTTTCAGACTTCTGAGAAAGTGGCACTCGTGAAAAAGAGCCTTGCTCTTAAGTCAAGTTGCTTCTATCCTCAACGTTTGTGGGCAGCAAAATGGCCGTTCAAAAAAAGGGCACTTCATGCATTTATGAATATACAGGCAAGCACTCTTTGGACTCATTTTATTTACAAAAAATTTTTAGTTGAAAAATTTTTCTATAGAGTTGCCATATGGCTTCTTCACTGGAAAAAATTGGTTTTATTTTTCGTACGATTCCTCTGATTTTCAAATTATTGCTTTTATATGTTATAGAAAGATTTTGACGGGTTCGAGATTTATTCCAGCCTGCATGATTCGCACAAAACTTGGTCATTTTTTCAGATGAAATTTCAATTGGGGACGTATTTATAAGAGGGTGGTTGCCCCGGGCCCCTCTTAACAGGGACAGACTTCGAGCTCTCTCTCTCTCTAGCCGTATTAGTCATCACTAATTTTGCCGCCCCTTTGAGATGCTCTTATATTACGCGTTTGTTAATTCCCCCCTTCCCCCAAAAAAAATCATGCCCCCATCTCTCGATTTTGAAAATAGAAGTAATATCTTTACTGTTTTTCTAAATATGGTTTTAAAAATTGTTTCAAAGCATAAATGAGAGGTCGTACAAAATTTAAACTGCACTTGTTAGACTTCATCGTGACAATTTGTAACTGTGATCGATTTCATTCAACAACCTTATTCTGTTGTGAAAGTTAATTGTGTTGCAGAATTGCAATCAAAAGCCGTGGTGCAACTATGCCCCCCCCCCACATCTTGGGCTGAACCCCTAGACTGGGTTTTTAAGCGGGCCCGTAGCCAGACTTTTCATGGCCTTTCTGTTGTGAATTTATTGGATTAAAAAAAAAAATAATTGTTCCGGGCCCCAGGGTTAAAGCCCTATCAGCTCCATCCGTGTGGAGGGCCAGAGATGCAGGGCCGTCTTAAGAGCACCATGGGTATCTCTCTCACGCTTTTCTGATTTTTATGAGGCCCTACCAGGCAAATTTACATGTTCTCGAGAATTTCAACTATATCTCATTTTTGTGAGGCGCTGCACTGCATGGATGTAATATGAAAATCTTCGGAAACAAGTTGGAACTTGGAGAAAAAAATCTGATCTTACAATTGTCAGCGATATTTCATTCATTTAAATGAGGCAAACCAAATGATCACCAACGTAGTGCAACTTTGATCAAAGCAAAAAACTTTTATTTTCGGGTATAGACGATCGAGTGAAAATCTGGAAAAGACACACACACACAAGACAGGGAAGAAAACTGGTTTGTTTTTTTTCTCGATTTATCGTTGGGGTTATATTAATGTTACATAGTTTCAAAAACGTCAAGTTGTACGTTTGGGGTACATTCGGTAAATTTGGCAGGATTTGGAAGTGATATCATCAGTTTTTAAAGCGTTACAACTCATTAATTATGGGTCAAATCAAAAAACTGAAAACATTTCTCTGTATTAGTTTTTCGCAAGGAATCACGTGTGTAATTATTGGATTATAGTTATCACCCCGCCTATGATTTATCAGAACAAAATTTCCATATCTTTAATACGAATACCCCAAATACGTCCGAAATTAAATGGCAAAAATAATCTTTTGGAAATTAAGAAAATTCAAATGATTTTCAATCAACCGCAAACAAGATGCGCAGCATCGGCTTAACGAACTTATGTTTTACGAGGGAATATACCCTTCCCTTTTTCAAAAACTCATATTTTTGTAAAAAAGCTTAAAAGCTTTCCAAACACAGAGTTAATCCACTGTATATATTTCCCCATGTGATTTCAGATGTAACTAATAATATAAAAGTTTCATAAGGTTACGGGGAGCGGGTGGCCTTCATTATGATGCGAAAATAAGTTGATTAAAGTTGCTTTTTTTTTTTATAATTCAAAGCTTTCTTGGAAAATTTTCTCTCTGAGAAGGAATTATATCAGTGACAAAGAGCCTTAGATATTCTCGTTTTCTTATCTCATTATTTTCAGTTCTGAATTAACAATATCCTTTTACGTTCAACGGACCAGATCGATGAAGGAATTCCTTTCTTCTATTCTTTGAAAATAAAATAAAAGAGCAATGATTCCATTTCTGACTTCAAGTTTATTTCTCTTTCATTGAGAAACGGGAAGAAAAAATTCTGAAGCAATGCTGATTTGTTCGTTCTCCTGGATCAATTTTAGATTTTATTTTTTCCTCTTGGAAACAAGAATAAAAAAAGACCTTTGACTTTCGGGGTTTTTTTTTTCTTTTCCAATTTTTTCCCCTATTTCAAGCAGCATATTCCCCTTTGATAAGCTTTTTAAATCCAACATTTCCAGACGAAATTTTCATTTTTTTTTTTCCTCCAAGCTGTCCGTATCGCTCACAGAGCAAGTAAAATAAAGTTGAACGATACTTGGCTAATCTGCTAAAATTCTTCCATTACTCTTACTTATCCACGGGTTTTACAGGAGGTTGCCTTTAATCTTGATAGAAGTTTCCTCTGGGCTAGTTTTTTGTTGTTTTTTTTTTTCTACCACCATATTGGCAGATGACAAGAGAACTAAAAAGTAAGTTTTAGAGTTAAGTAAAAAACCCTCGTGTGTTGTTCCGTCAAAATTACTTATATGTGCTAGTGTGTGTATCAAAGAGAGAAGGCATTTATTAAATCATATGATGAACCATAAAATTTTCTTCAGGGTGATGAACAAATTCCAAATCGGATTAATTTCGCGTCGTGTGTTGATTGATCAAATATTAATAAATTCGGTTTTTGCAATGAAAAACTTCAAAATGTCTTTCTATACATTTCATGGAGAATTAACACAGTGATACAGCGTATAACGACACTCTGTGGACTAAGAAGAATATCGTTGTAGAAAGGTTATACACAGTCGACGCCGCTTATTAGAATCACGGATATTGTTATCGTTCTGGATTTGATTGGACTTTGGTTTTTTTTTTTTTTTGGCTCAAGGACCAATTAAGTCACACTGTGCCAAAAGAAATGGCCATGTAAAAATAGGATAAAATTTGTTCTAGTCATGTCAAAGAAATAAAAGTATGCATGATGAAGAAACAATGTTGCGTGAAACGTAAAACAAAGACCTAGATTGCAAACAACAATAATTTGTCGTAAAAACCAATGTCTTTGATGAATTTGAAAATGCAAGATACATCGCAATGGTCAGAGAAAATGTCAAGTCTGAAAAATAGTCTGAAAAGATTACTATGACGAAACTAAAGGATATGAGCACAAACATGCAGCAACAATGATTTGTGACACATTTGGCGTTACCCAGGGTGCACCACAAGGAGCACCACTATCACATTACACCCTTTTTTGTAAACAGAACGAACAATACCATAGTATGGAAAAAAATTCGTTTCTTGTTATCGAGATTTTTGTTTGTGTTATCAAGAAAATGTGCAAAAGAATTTTTCGACGAAAAATTTTTCTGCACATTTTCAAGCTAAGATTTAACAAAACCTCAGCTTATCGTTCGCCGTGAGTTATCGTTATCAGGCTACGAGACTATGTACTAGTCTAGAAGGTGTTCTCTGCCCTACTCCCTCTTGTTGACAGTTCTTCAACAGTTTTTTCGATTGACCATATTCAAATTTCTTTTTCGAGAGACTTTCTCAAGGGATTTATAAACGTATTGTATACCTGGACTATATACTAAAGCCAGGTTTTCGTAGGAGCAGGTTTCTACAGTGCACGAAGCGTGAAAACGCTGTTTGGTCAAAAAAAAAACTCTGAATTTCAGGTTTTTAACCAATCAGCGTTTTCACGCTGCACACGGCGCAAAAGTTCTACTCCTAGGAAAACCCATCTTAAGGGCTTTCTCATCTTTTTGTAAACGCACTCGCCGCCCTGGCTCGGATAGGCGTGGTCTCGGAGCTACTGCGTGACGTCATTGATCAAGCACTTTGTATCAGACAACCGAAGAGCAAAGAGTCGTAGCCTACTGTATTGAAGAAGGTTATTTTAAATTTTGGTTGCTTATTTTACTGTTTCAATTGAGTGATCTCTCGTTTATAGTGTTGTTTTAGATATGCTTGTGGTGTTTTTTAAATATTTTTTGTGGTTCTCTTGTGAAAATGAGAAAACAAATCTGAGTTCTCGTGCGATAGAAATGGGCAAGAACTACACTCGGAGGACAAAGAAACTTGAGATTCAAGTTACTTATTATGATTTTCCTAAAGACCCAGAGACTCGCAAAATATGGGTGCCAAAATGTAAGAGTCTCGATCAAGTAAACTGTAAGTACGCTCATATTTACAGCAATCATTTTCAACCTAGTTATTATGAAGAAGACCAGCTCTTCCAGGTTTACTTCAAAGAAAAAATTTTGAAAGCCTCTGCTGTACCGTCGGTAAATCTACCCCGTCAAGGTACACCAAATCATGAATCTATTTCAAGAGAATCTCGATTGAATAAGAGACGAGTACGTTCGAATGCTTTGGACAGGATAATATATCTAAGCCCTAAAAAACCGCCGAGTTTTTTTTTTTTAATTTGCTTATATTTTTTAATATTAATTAATATTATATATTTTTTTTTATACTTGCTCCCCCATGTTTTTATGTTGCAGTTGTATTGGTAATAACGCGAAGTTAACACTTTAAAACCTACAGCTAATTAAATTGAAAATAACGTGAGATAATTAAAAGTTATAGAAAGTTCGAAAGATAATTGAAATTATTTGTCTCGAGTTGGCTTTCAATTAAAATTAACTAACGTACGTGATTCAATTGAAATGAAGCCGGGGAAAATATTCTTAGTGGAAGTTCCCTAATGAGCAAATGTGAAAAATTTCTTATTTTAAGGGGTCTCACTACTCTTTCAACTTGAAAAAGTCGAATTTTCAAAAATGACTTTAACAAATATTTCATTTAATTGCAAATAAAATACTAAAAATTTCGTGTCAATCGGTTAGTTTCTTCTTTCATAATTAAAGAAAGAAAAAATACTGGATTATAGTGTAAACGTGTACTAGAAAAAACACTTTGAACGTGATTTTCTCAGATTGCAGTTTTTGAGCTCATCCGTAAGAGTTAAAGAAAACTAAGTTTTCTTTAACTCTTTAGAAGGAAAGTTTAGTCGATATGTGTTAGTAGAATATACCTCAGACGTTGATATCTGCCCATTCGTTAGAATTTTATGAATTTTTAAAGTTTTAAGAGAGAGAGAAATATATAAATTTCAAAAATCTAAATTCAACTTTTTTTAAAAAATACTTCCCATTAGTGAATTGCTGAATCGGAGGTCTATTCTACTAACACATATCGACTAAACTTTTCTGTAAAAATTCAGAATTTTTGGGGTAGTAGTTTTCTTCAAATCATATGGATGAGCTCAAAAACTGCAATCTGAGAAAATCACGTTAAAAGTGTTTTTTCTAGTACACGTTTACACTATAATCCAGTATTTCTTTCTTTAATTATGAAAGAACAAACTAACCGATTGACACGAAATTTTTAGTATTTTATTTGCAATTAAATGAAATATTTTTTAGTCATTTTTGAAAATTCGACTTTTTTAAATCGAAAGAGTAGTGAATGCTTAATTACTTAAATGCTTAAATGGTTGAACGAAGCAAGCTAATGGATACACAAATACAAATGACAATAATCGAAAAAATAATTTTGGAAAGAATTCCATAAAATGGACAGTAGAGCGATTGCAAACTATCTTAATTAACAAAGTAGCAAAACGGGCGCACTGTGTCGGTTCTGCTTGATCAATGGCGTCATGCATGACGTCACCTGGTACCCGACGCCAGCGCCTCATGAGACAGCCCTTGTTACATAGCCCTGGTATTGTACATTAAAAAAATATCGTAATTCGTGATATACATGAAACAGTTCCATTCTAACGCCTCCCAATGGCTGAACTAAAAACGATGCAGGATTTTAGCTTAAAGGGAGAAAAAAGTCCTGTTTCAATTAGAATTTTTTAAAAATGGAACATTTTAGTGCGAAAAAAAACAGGAAAGTACCATTTTGCCAATACCCATTCACCATACATTCCGTTCTACCAAACGGGATGTGTGGTCAACGTACTTACAAACGGAACTCTGTCGGATTTTGTTATCATTCGGTTATTCCTATCAGAAACCCAGAGGTCCGATGAGATCCCATTAAGCAGCGTGGACTGTAGTTGCATCGAGCGGTAGCATTATCACATCAGTCACCACCAAATTTATGCTTTTTTGGCATCTCTTCCAAATCGGTGTTCTTAGCACCACCATAAAATGTATTTATCAGAATTGATTGTAGCCAAAATATTCTCATTGATTAATTGATGAATAAAATTCAGTCAGTTGTTTCACCCTGTACAACAGTGTTTTGCACAGCACTTTTCTGTACTGCACAGAAAACAGCTTCACATGGCAACTTCATTAACACTTTCGGAGCTTTTTAGACAGTGCAAAATACTGAGATATCATTAAACACCCTCCAAAGAACAAAAAGTGGTTAAGAACGCCAAAATATATCGAAGGTGATTTTGAGCAAAATATAAAAAATTACCGTTGTGGCGTTTCAAAATATTAAAAAAATATTGTTATAGAGAGATTTGTCTTAGTAAAGGATATCGTTGTATTGAGAGTTTAACATTAGACTATAGGCAATTCCAAACAAGATATGAAAAAATATCGTTATAGAGGGATTTATCGTATCGAGTAGTATCGTAGCGAGTTTTCACTGTACTCATTAAAATCCATTCTCAACAGTCTCATCTTTTTTGTAGTTATTATGTTAATTTTTTTACAAAATTCAAAATTTTGTTATTGGCATAATGAAATAAAACCGTCTGAAGCATCTTTACATCATTTCTTTAAAAGCGTTCATAACCCGGACCAATAAAATAAGGATGAAGAATTTGAGAATATGATTTTGTTAATTCAATATTTTTCTTTAAGACTAAAAAAATGCAGTATTTGCAATCATGCGGCGAGAAATGTTAAGTCTGGGTGGATGGATCTGATTTAAAAAAATAACAATATCAAGTCACGATTGTGGTCTGTCTGCTGTATGCTGCCAAACAAAACTGCTCTAGCTAAGATAAACTGCCATACTAAAGATACAACTTTCGATAAAGACTTCGTTTCGGCTATATGCATATTAGTGTTGTTTTTTTTTTGCCCTTTCTTCTGCCCATGGTCGTCTTTAAAAACCATCAAATCCATCATTAAAGCATTCTCGGTCGTTGTAAATTTGGTCTTTGAATCAGTCTTGATATTTTCCTCTTTAAAAATTGTTTCTTCTTTTTTCCTTTTCTTTTTTTTTTTAACTTAAACCTTCTAATGTAAGATTATAAACCTAGGTATGTATTTGAAATACTTACCTAGGTTGAACAAAAAAAATCAAAAAAACCGTAACTGTAGATAGTCATTATTAGGTAAGTTATGAACAAACGGTATTGAATGAGGTAAGAAGAACAAGATAAAAATTACCTACCTACTGTTAATTATAGCATTTAAAACTAACTACGTTGGTATCACAAGTAGGCAACAAATTTAATGACATTTCATGTCCACCAAGTATTCGTTCTCACCATAAGAGGAACACAAGAACATAAGCGAAGGTTTTATTGACCACCACATTGGTGTATGCAATGTATACTAAACTTCATCTTGGCCAAGCCCAGTACTTCTCCATCGTGGTAACCAGGACATTCTTTTCATCCAACACAGTAACTCTTCAAGGGTATCTTTTCCCATAGTGTAAGATAACAACGTAGTCACCTGGTGACAGCCCTGCTAGGTTAGGTTGTGCCCGAGTGGCATGGTGGCAAGATGCTCGTCTGCCATCGTGAAGGTTGTTGTCAGAGACCCGGGTTCGAACCCAAGGGAGGATATAGATAAGATATTTTCCCCAACGAACTCGAGGCGACCACCGTAGATAGCACCTTCACTTCCAACCGATCTCACTAATGGCAGTAAATTGCAATATAGCGATATGGCCAGAGTTGGTGTTTGGTGAAGTAGTAGCCCTGCTAGGTTGATTTGCTTAGAATTTCCTCCATTAAAAAGTTAATGCCGCTGATGTTGATGGCATGTTGGTTTGAAAAGAACCAACCTTACTGGAGTTTTTCTCTTTTTTTTTTCTTTTGTTCTTTGTTTCTTCTGTTTCTTCCCTAAGATTTTAGATTTTATTTTCTTTTGACCCCTGTTTGATTCTTTTCTGGCTGGAGCCTTCGGAAGTGGCAGCAATTTTTCTGGAAAAATGACGGAAATATTGCTGCTTGAAGGTCACACAAAATTTGATAACGTAGCGCTTGAGGTAGCTTGTAAAACGACTTTGCTCAGCGACCTCTCCTATAACAGAGCCTACACTCGCTGTCCTTATTTCATCTGGAGAACACTTACAGCACTTAAGGTTGGTTGGCACGTGGCCAACCTGCCCCTCCTATAAGTTAGCCAATCCAACCAAGTCAAAACAGGGTTTTTAAATAAATGTTTAAATAAATGTGGCGGTAGAGGTGACAAGGCATCTCAAACTGTAGAACGTAATACACGAAAATCAAACTCTTGGCTACACATTTCAGCTGTGCTAACGGGAATAATACTATCTCGCCATATGTTTACCACAGAAAAAAATTACTGAAATGCGAAAAACTTGCTTACCAAGTTAGAAAACAGATATTCTGGTACAGTTTCAGCATAACAGCTGGGATCGCACTATAAACAATTGTCTATGAGTCAACAGTAGCGCCCATCAGAGGTTCTTGGCGAAAACCAGAAGCTGATTGCCAGCCAACCCCTTACGTTAATCAGTCCCCCCTATATACAGTGTTGTGTCACCAATAAAAGAAGTGGAACTTTCGATATATCCTTTTATAATTAAAAGAATGCGCCACATACATGTTTCCTTATTCAATCTGTAAGCAAACCGTAATACTTCCTTTTACTTCCGCGTGTAAAACGTGCTACTTTTTGTTGACATATCAGGAAATTATTATGCTGTAAGAAAAATTAGAAAATATCTATCTAAATATCGGCTAAAAGGCCAGTTTGTCAGTATGTTTCAGGATTAAAGAAAGTCTCACCTGAAACAACAACTTATATGCACACACCAATTTGATAAAATTCCCACTGCTGTCAAAAACTTAGTTGGTTCAGAAAAAACAAGTATAATAATGATTATTAAACTCTTTTTTACGATCACGTAACTAGACACAGGAAATTGGATTGATATTGCGCTCTTGAATTTTTCTGATAGTGCCTTGATAAGGCCTCGAGATAAGTCTTTACGACGATTACGTGGCGTCGTGATAATGGGTACATATACGGGCTCTTGGCTTAAACGTATGTGGGTTATATGGTGGCAATAAAAAATATAAAAACGATCTTACTGGAAAATGTCCTTAGTAGAATTTTTGGAGCAAATATTCCAGAAGCCTATTCGAGATTCTCTTCATTGATGGTGATTTTTTTTTTTTTTTATAAATTAAGAAGAAAACGTTAAATTACTTTTGTCATATCAATTTCACGTTGAATCAAGATGAAGGATAAGTTTCAAGTTGAACTAGCCTTAAAATTGTTAAAATCCTGGAAGAAAATTGATATCTTAATAAGGAGTTAACACATTATTAACACATGTATTTCTCTCATTCACCGACAGGTGGCAGGAACTATTTTCTTGAAATTCTAGCTAATATTTCCCATTCATACTCATTTATCTACCTTGCCAATTTCGAACGTGGTAACCATTTTCTTTTTGGAACTATTGAAAGATTTGTCTGTATCTGGCTCTATGAGACCCAACCCGTGCAGTGGAGAAACTTTTTTTTTGAATGTTGATTAATATGGTTATTTTAAAACGACTGTAAAAATGCGATATGAATATGTTTATATTTTCCTATTATATAACATTCATTTCTCATGCATTAAAAAAATCATTTTATTGTTTTATCCTTGAGTTTCCTGCTTTAGTATGGTGTTGTGAGTGATCCAGAACTGTTAATTTGAAATTTAGTAGCCTATGAAATAGTACAGCAATGGTTAATTACATTCATTTTGTGCTGATATTGTAGCTGAAATGATGTAATATTAAATATTAAGAAGACACCAACGAATAAGGAAAATACACGAAAAACACAAAAAATCTTAATGCATTTCGACACCAATGGGTGTCGTCTTCAGAGGAAAATTATTTAACCACTAATCACACACACACAAGCTGACCGAGTTTCCCACTTGGGTTGAATACCAAATCTTAACTCTCGGTTGCTCAGCGGAAAAAGTACGTCTTTTAACTTCAAACGTCGTGGTCAGAATGCTTGGAAAGAAATGGGAGACGTGTACTTTTGAGAAATTCTGCTGGTAATTATAGAAACCTCATGAACAGCTTAGAAGTAAAAATCGAATGTTTAGGAGTTTCTCAGAAGCAGCAGTGCCGAAATAAGCTCAAAGTATACAATGTCTTTACTTGAAAAATATAAGAAAATCATGTTGTGGTTGAGAGCAACAAGGCCAAATAAATGTTAAAACCATTTGCTTTCGTCGCGAATATCTGTAGATAATTATGTGCTACAATTAATGCTCGTAAATTTTATATTTTTCAGTTCCAATTTCAATTTTTTACTGATTTTCTATAAATCATCAAATCTTGTAAGATAATCAATCGCAAAAAAAACCCATTACTATATACAACTCATTGGCTTCATATTATATGTCTCAAAGAACCGGATATTCCACGGAAATACGCGATCTTTAAAATTATATCGCACTGTCTTTTTTATGCATCGTCAATGGTAGCGAACCGTTAACATTCATGTTGGTGTCATTGAACGGCACCCAATAAAAGTCGATGTCATAAATTTTCACTATGTGATCAAAGAAATTAAGGTAACACTCGGTATAGAAGCCTCTGATCTGCCAAAATTACTCCCATGGTCTTTCGCAATTTGTTTTGCAATAAACCTAAACCTGCTAATGCTTGTTGACGAAAAACGCGAGCCTCTCGCGAAGCGAATGTGGTGCGAGATCAGCGATAACGGCAATTCTCAAGGGTGTGCTGGGACGTATTTTATCTTTTCAAACCGTCGTTTAAGAAGCGTGAATTCAGCGCTTTCTAACAATCCCTCGAAGAGCAATCTCTTCTGAGCTTTACAGGTCTTTCGTTCTCGCAAAACCCAATAAATTCACTGACCTCCTCTTTTTGATTCACTTACAATTATTGCGCTTGCTTATTCGCGTATTTAATTTGGGTGAATGCGGAAAATTAATCAGAGCGGTACACGAGAAAATTAATCAGAGCGGTACACGAGAAAATTAAAACAGCGTGATAAATGGGAGATATTCTATACGACATTAAGCTCTACTGTCTAAGTCAGTGTTTCTCAAAGTTTTCAAGCCCGCGGCTCAGTTTCATTCATTTTTGTGAGTTGAAGGTCTGGTCAAACACACGAAAACGAAAAACGGATAAGGAAAAATGAAACAGCTAATCACTCGCGGCCCGCTATGAATGATTTCAGGGCCCGGTACCGGTTGAGAAACACTGGTCCAAGTCTTACATGCTCAACCCATGTCCCGCCGGCCAAATGTGGCCCTCCGATTCACCTGATTTGAGTCCGCAACCTTCATATTAAGTTTGTAAAAATGAACTAAGCGACACATTTACAGTTTACTTAAGTGGCACAGTTCTAGATCCCTTAAAGAAATCGCGGCATATTTACAGAACACTTGAGTGCAGTTTCACATCATTTAAGTGGCCCGCATTCCAAATCACTTTAGTAATCCGCGACATAGTTACAGAGCACTTGAGTGGTCCATGGTGCACATCCAGATCACCCAAACAGCTGGTGACACATTCACAAATCATTTAAGTGACCCGAGGTACATTTACGGATCACTTAAGTGATCTGTGGAACAATTTCAGAAGGCCCAGTTCCAAATCGCTTTAGTTGTCCGCTGCACATTTCTATTTCATTAAATTGATCCGCGGCACATTTTCAGTTTTTCAGTTTACGTAAGTGTCCTGCAGTGCTGTTCCGCATAAAGTAAGTGGCCTGAGACACGTTTTCAAAATAATGAAATGCCTCTCATTTATGCACTGTACATCGCAACTATGAACAAAACACTATATATATATAAATATGTATATATATATATATATATATATAATATTTAGTTCTTATAAATTGAATATTAAAAATCACTAAGATTAGCAACTTCTCTTATATCCTGTATATGTATATACATATGTATATATACAGGGTGTCCTGTAAGAGCTAATGCGGCCTTTATCTCATCAACCATCAGTCGTAGAGGTATAATTTCAATTCAAAAAATGCTCAAAAAGCTTTCAAAATTTACCCGGTTCCAGTTTTCAGAGTGAGAATACAGTGCGTCACGAAATAAAATATCTAAATTTTTATATGGTCCTCTTTTTTTTTTTCTTTGAAAAAGGCTTTTGTTTGTATGAATGAAATTCATACAATGACATAACAGAAACAACACAACACATAAACTACACACAAATTGAATCACTTCCAATCACACAAAATCTTCCAACGCTTCCAATTAGAAATTTGTTGCCCTGTCTTGTCTTAGCCCAAAAAAAAACGGTTTAACTGCAATATTGCAGTTAAAAACATAAGATCTTTTTCGTTGGATTCAGAAAAAACAGGGCAACAACTTTCTAATTGGAAATTAGAGAACGGGCGGCCGTATAAAAATTTAGATTTTTTTTTTTGATTTATGGCACTATACTTTCGGTCTCAACACTAGTAAAGGGTAATTTTTGAACACATTTTGAGCATGTTTTAAACTAAAACCATACCTCTACGATATACGGTTTATGAGATAAAGGCCGCATCATTAGTTACAAGACACCCTGTATATTAAATTTTGTTGAAGAAACTATGTTTAATGATATTTTTTTCGTTTTTTTAGAACATGTTTAATATCATAATGAGAAAAATACTAAAGTGATCGATCATAACACAATCTTTGAAGCTTTTTCTTCATCTAACAAAGACTATAAATAAGAAATCACCCGTGTCGAGTGATAATTAATGTTATCATTGTATGGTAATAAAACTTTATTTTAAGTAACTAAAACTAGGCAATATATTGTATTCGACTTTTGTAAAGAAGACATATGCATGAAACGTGCCATTTCTAACGACTCGAAATATCAGTGCTGCCATCTCACGGTAAAATATTTCTCCATCGTCTTCTCTCATATATAGTTGGAAAATTCCTATTATACAAACATACTTTTGGGAATTCGTTATTTTTTCATTTTTTTTATACTGGAAGGTTTTGTAGAAAATAACGTGACGAAAATGCCCCTGAAAAATTAAAATTATCAACTTGTAGAATTCTTTTCATTTCATAAATTATGCATCAAATATCAACTAGGAATTTTGTTTAATTGAATTTGCCAAATGAAATTAAACTGTTAAAAGATTGAAATTTAAAAAAATTAAATTAAACTGATAAAAGTTAAAGATATTTTTAAAAATTTATATTAATTAATTAAAATAAATTTATTAAAAAACGATTATTTCGACTTCTCACCCATTTCCACTAGAGATTCTACTATAATTTTGGACGAAAAAATTTAACTTCAAACTTTTTCGACACTGGTTCATAAGTCTTTAATGATAATTCAATTATTTTTAAATTTAGGGCTCAATTTCCTTAAGCATTTAACTGTTGCTACGTTTGGATTCCTCACAATCACGCGGGAAAAAAATTTATAATCTATTCTATTGTTAAAAAAACTTACAGTACATCAATATTCAATGATACGGTACGAAAAGAAAAAAAAATCTAATAAGTCTTCTTAATAAAGCACAAAAAATGAATTCCATTATAATATTCTAAAAAGAAAAACCCTATCACAGCTTTATAAATGAGTTTATGCGAATATGGAAAGAAATGTGTTTCTATATTTTATTAAGAATAATAGATGTCTTCATTTCTTATAAATACAATGAAACCTAGATATAATGATACTCTGCTGACCAAGAGAAATACCATTGTATCGCATTACCATCATTCTCCACCAAATTCATGCTGTTGTTGGCATGTCTTCTAAATTGGCATTTTTGGTACCACCATAAAATGCATAAGCATTCGCGTAATTAGAAACAAAAAGTTGTAATTGATTAATAAAATTCAGTAAGTTGTTCCACACTGTAAAGTAGTTTACTGCGCAGTACTTTTTTGTACTACACACAAAGTAGCTTCACGGCAACCTCATTTACACTTTCGGACGGTAGATAGTGCAAAATACCTTCATCTACCGCATTATGAAAAAATGAAATGATTAGTATGTAAATTTTTTGATATATCATTTTAGTTCCGATTAAGGCCTGAAAATCAAAAAATATTTATTTATAAAAATTAGTCCGTGTATAACGAATTAATTATCGTTTTACTTAAAAATACCATAGCGCTCTATGCTTACAATAGAAATAAAAAGTTAAAATTTAAATATGTTGAATAACGCATAGGCTATATATATATAATATTGAATATTTATTTATTTTACACGAAGCCAGCCATAATTGTGGGATGTGGTACACAAAAGTAAAATGTAATCCAGTAAACCCTTTTACAAGGACGAAACATCCACCTGAATTTTATTAGTATATAAATCTAATAATTATAACTTTATGGTGGCAAATAAATACTACACAACGGTAGTACAACTTGGATTTCGAAAATATATCAAGAACAGCATAATCTGGTGGAGTACTATGACATAAATGAACGCCAGGGTCTCTGCCACTGGACTTATCCCATTGCCGAGATCTCTTCCAGCCCAGCTTCGTGGCAGAGTCTGGAACAAAGTGAGTGTGTACACCTAACAGTCTGAGTGTGTAGCTAGTGTTGTGTATGATATTTCAGTGCTGCCATCTATACTTCAAATTGTGAGTGAAGTGTAATGATTGAATATTTATAACGTTGTAGGCCTGTTGCTCTCTGTGGCGAGACTTTTTAACGGGGAGATCGGCTCGCATTCGTGCCTTGAAGTTGGAAACCACAGAAAACCAACTTCAGCCGACCACCACTGTGGGGTTCGAACCCGGATCCTCGCATCGCGAGTCCGTCACTATAACCACTCGACCACCACAGCGGCGGAGTACTATGACAATGATGATCTGCCTCTTTATACAACGATAATCCCTACAAAGATTTTTTTAGGATTTTCTCTTACAGTTACTCCACAGATTATCGTAATATCGAGATTTCATTTATTAGTTCTAAAAATTAAAAAAATAAAATTGGGTTAAGTTATGTTATAGACAAAACGGCGATGAGCGTTTAAAGAATTCCGTCACGCAACTTTTTTGCGAATACGCTCCCAGTATTGTCAAATAATTCAGAAGGCGTGTTTACGTCATAAACCGCTCGTTCAATTTTTTTCAAATTAAAACAAACAACAAATTACAAGATACAAATACAAAATGTAATACAATATACAAATATAAACATAAGTTACAAAAAGACAACGACACAAAATACACACATATATTACATGCACTATGTAGCCCCAAGGGACGGTAAGGTCTTTCCAGCAGGCCTATATGATTTTTATTAGGCCTGCTGATAAAATTTCTTTTATAAAACTTGCAAAATCCAGCCAATATAGCTCATAGGTTACATTCGAGCAAATGCAACCGATAATCTTACAGGTTGAATTTGTCAAATTTTATAAAAGAACTTTTAAAAAAATTTTATAGTGTAATCCCGACCTTATTGATTTTTTCTTTTCCATCAGCAACAGCTCTTTTATGTATTAGATGTATTTTACTATATTTATATTTATTTATTTATTTATCATACATTGGAAAATAATTGATTTCAAATCACTGCTTTTTAATAAATGATTCCAATGATTCTCTCTCTCGAAATCTCCTCAAAAGATATAGTGATATAGGGATTTACTGCAGAGAAGGATATCGTTGTATCGAGAGGAGTTTAAAATTAGACTATAGGCAATTCAAAATAAGATTTGAAAAATATCGTCGTGGAAAGATTTATTGTTGTATAGCGAGGTTTCACTGTATTCCTTTACAGATAAAAATAGTCTCAAATTTTTAACGTAAATTTATACTGATGAAAATGTTTATTCTATTACATACGATGTGATATGCGCATTTTTTTTTCACTTTTTCTTTCTTTTTTTTATGTATAGATCGACCCACATTTGAAACCACCAGAGGGAAGAGTTCTTTTGCAGCCACCGATGATGGAAAATGCCAACAAAGAATTGCAAATGATCGAAGCCGGAATACCGAAGCTTCCCGAAGGTCTCTTTGGAATCCTTCCAAGTGATATCGACAAATACTCACGGCTAGTATTCCCGGTTATATTCATTTCTTTCAACTTGACCTATTGGATCATTTACCTACACATCAGTGATACGCTTGGAGAAGATAGCGTCGCACTATCATAAACATAACAAGTATATGTATATATATATAAACAAATATATACACACATACATGAAATGATAATTAAGAGAAACAGTATTCGACTTAGCGATTCCGAGAGACAGGTGTTATGTATCAGAAATAACTGTTTACATCCCGATTAGTCGCAGTGATTTTTGACCGGGCACTTCCCTGTAAAGCAGCCTTTGTATGTAATCGAAATTAAGGGTGGTAGATTCTAAAAGATAGAGTAAAATTGACAGAGAGAGACAAAACTTGATCACGCAAGAAATTAATTTACAAAAAATAAAAATTGTATTAACCTGCACATTTTTGAAAATAGGCTGAAAAATCAATAGAATATAATGAGGTATGGACGCTGATGAAAACACCAATTTCACCTGGTGTGGTCCTTCATCAGAGGTTAATACGTATTATGTTGCTAAATATATGTGTGTTAATTGTTAACTTATATAAAGTCGTATTGATTTTATTTTAGAATAGATATCTTCAACATCGTTTGGTTTTTCCTTATAACTAATCATCATCGTTGATGTTTCAAGTGCCATAAAAAAATATATGAGCTATATAATGCGTTGAAAAATTTATAAATTTAAGTAAGTTTAAACTCAATGTAAAAACATTGCCTTTATTAAATTACCAAAAAATCAAAACAATGGATTATATTTCCATGAATTCATAACGTCTAAGCAATAAGACAGTAACATCATAAGATGACCGGATATCTGTTACGGCTTATTGTAATTAAAGTTTGACGTTGCTGTTCAATAAGCTAATTATTACATATATATATATATATAGTGATTGGGAGAAAGGTAAGGATTATCTTTTGAAGTGCTTCTTATAAAGGTATGTATGGCTGTAGCGTGAAATTATATATATATGTACAGAAATACTCGTTTTTTCATTAATGGAACGTTGAAAAATATCCGGTATCTTTTGATGTTTTGTTCTAATGTACTCCATTTTTAAGAGAAAGAATATAAATGTGCCAACTTTAAATAAATTTTGCATATGTCCTTCACTGTCCAGTTGCAATCATTACTTTCTTTTCTCTTTCATTGCAATTCCATCTAAGTACCTGAGAATTATAATGTCGTCGCTCAAAATTGTATTTATAGCACATTTTTTTTAAGATTACCCAACGTCCTATTCGAGTCCTTGAAAGCGTGAAAGTGCTAAATATTATATACAATAGATTACTCAGATAGTTCTGATACATGGTTAGTTGACTGAAGCTCAGACCATTTTAATCTTATTATGGCTGTACCTGATTGTCTGAACTTTTCCCGTCCACTAATCAGCTCAGATAATTGTTCATCATGTATGTCTATATCTACTTCGCATCTTTTTCTCGATTTTATATATATATATATATATAGGAGACCGAGTTCATATATTACCATGGATGCTATCGTTCCTATTACCTCATAATTTCCAAAATAAAATTGAAATAAATTATCTGAGATTCAGCATGATAACATAGCATAAATATTTAGTATTATGCTTGTAGGCGCTGTACTAATAATATTAACGTGGAAAACACAAAAAAGAACTAATCTAAAAAATTAATCGATCAAAAACATAAAGCCAAAACGTTATTAGTGACTACTCCATATTTCATAAATAACAAATATGACATAACTTAATTTGCCATCTTCCCTTTGAATTTATTGAACCTGAGGCACTCATTTTTGAATATACATTTCTAATAAATATAGTGTTGCTAAAAGTTTTATGATATATATTATAAATTAAACCATATTATACCTATTTCTTATTCAGTAATAATTGTGATATATTTTGACATGTAATTTGTAGAAATGAATTATACCTTTAAATAATAAGATGATAATATCCCTGTAGAGTAATATCATTTTTGATAATTTCTTTTTTTTACGCAGCATGCTAACATGGGAGATTTAAATGATTCATGACAGTATTAATCACACAATTCAGAGGAAATTAAATTAAATTTATGGAGCAGACATCTCAGAAAATTGTTTAGACAATCAAACTTTCGACATTTGTTCTCTGTGGCAGATATATAGCAAACTTATAAGTCCGGTGTACGAAATCGAGTGGATGAAAATAAGGCGAGGAAATGTATATGTACACTCTCTCTCTCTCTCTCTCTCTCTCTCTCTCTCCCAAAATTTCTGAATTTAGATGTTTTTTATTATAATTTTCTTTTCAATCCCTTTCTCTCTTTAAACCCTTATACGAAAACGCTCTTTCGAAGCTTCTTTACCGCCATCCATCTACAAGCAATATTTTGAGAAATCGTGCAAGCGCGATCGTGAAAGCAATTTCGTATCATTTGTCGTCAAAGTCAACTATGTTTATTGTTGGCGAATTTTGGCTTTGACGAGTTTTTGGAATATAAGAAAATATATATATATACATATAAAATGAAATAAAATATTGAAAAATGAAAAGCTCCTTCTTGTGCAGTGATGAGTGTATTGTGCGTGTGCGTGATGTGTTATTTTTTCCCAGGGAAAACATGGAATAAAAAATGAAAATAAGTTTGTGTTGCGAAAAAACTGTTCAAAAAAAAAGAAAAGGCTTTCCTCGATGAAGGCAAAAAATGCTCAATTGTAGACGAGATTATATATGTATATGTATGTGTATGTATACAAATATATATACAAATATATATATGTATATACACATAGAATAGTGCACTTTCTTTGTTCCCCTCCAGCAACGGTGTTGAGAAATATTTCAGATTGTAGTGCTGTTATTTTCTTATGATTTATCTGTAAGTTTAGAGTAACGCAAATAAAGTTTATATTAGAAAATGAAATCTTTCTTCATGGGTTTTGTTTTTTTTTATTTTTGAAAAAATTGTAGTGTGTCTATATAATCGAAATACCTATCTCCACCTTTAATCAAAAATTTCTGTGCATCGTTATGTGCCAGAGTGATTGATCTCTTCCAGTTTGGCGTGTGTTGGTACCAACCAAAAATCCACTGACATTAGCATCTGTGTCACAAAATTGCTAAACAAAACTAGACAATTGCAGCACACATCTGTTACTTACGTTATGATGTTGCTTATGAAGCCAATATTTCTCATCTCTAAACTACACTGTAGCGTAAATACAGGGTGTTCAATTGTTGTATACTTCCAGTTACAAAAAGTTTTCTAATAATAAATGCGGTTGCTTAAAACGTCGTAATTTATATATATACATGAAGCAAAATAAACTTATTTAGCCCCACTGTTTTAAAACTCGACATAACCCATAAAATAAGACACAAACATTGCATAATTAATGTTTATTACGACTGACGTTACATAAAACTTGTCGGCCCTTTCTGATCATCATTTTGATCATTTTTGTCGCACCACGGTCATTTTCTGCACACGAGGGCTAATTAGACCGGGACCTACAATTTATTGCCGATTCCGAACGGCAGGCTTGTTTTTCATACTCGTCGAGAGGTTGGTGCGCTAACCCCTCGATGGGGGACTCCCTGCGGTAGCAATTTTTGCTGCGGTCAAGTCGCCGTTTTTTGTTGTACCCCTGTGTCAGGAAAGTTTTTCTGACAAGGACGAACTGGGTATCGAACTCGCGACACCTCTAAACATCCTTTGGTACTTTAGGCGAGCATCTTATCGACCGGGCTACCGCGCCCTCGGCCCTTTCTCTTCGCTGTAGCTTGTAATAAAAAACATTTATTTTTACATGATTCAGATTTTTGTCACTCCACAAATTTCCCATTTGCAACCAAACCCAAACACCGTAATAAACACTTATTATGCACTGTCTGTGTCGCATTCTATGTATTATATCGAGTTTTTATGATACTACGCCATATGGGAGTGAAATTTTGAATTTTTTTTTTAATTTATCAAAAAGCACTCAACGCTATGATAAGTATTTTAGTGGACTATTCTATGTCAACTGATTGATTTTTCATTCATTTTTAAAATGCGTCACGGATTATTCACCCACCCTGTACAATAAAACTATCGTATATACATACACTCTAAATATCTTTAATGTGTTGACCAACTTGTTATTAATTAAAGGAACAATAATGTCCACAATTAAAAAAAAATGGTTTTCCATCGTTCTTAACTGAGAAAAATGAAATAACTTATTTTTAGCCCTTAAGAGGGTTCTTAAATGAAACATATTCTTAAAGCAAATTTTTAAATTACAAACAATAAAGTGGTTTTAAAAAGCAATGTGAGGTCAAATCCCTTCACACTCTTGCCAACAGAAAACTTTGAAGAACCCTCATAATTGTCAATTTCCAGACTTGAAAAATCTGTAGTTTGTTACGTGACGTAATATTTCACTGCCAAAAATAAAGTCATATAAACAGAGGGTAAAAATGGGAATTTTTGAGGGACTGCTTCGGGGGACACTATAACCAGTTTTAGCGGGACATTCCCATTTTTCCCTAATTATAATCGTCCAGACTTTTATACAAATACAAATGCCACAACAGGAAAATTGCCCAACGAGGTGGCTGAAAAAAAATTATACCCATGCAAAATGTCCAATATAACCAAAATACCCAATATAAAAACATATATCACCAAAAAGAAATAATAATAAGTAATAATATATAATACACTGCCCACAAAAAAAATTATGGTTGTCTTATCTAAGTATGGATAGCTCCTCGATTTATCCCACTATTACACTATAAAAGTTTGATAAAATCCCTTTTATAAAACTCAAAAAATTCAGCCAATAAAGCTCATAGGTTACATTCGAACAAATGCAACCGATAATCTTATTTGTTGAATATTTCAAGTTTTATAAAAGGACTTTAAGAAAACTTTTATAGTCACATATAAACCCGCCTCACTTCTTTTTAAACGTATCAATTGTGTTAGAAATCACGACCCCTAAGGTTTTTAATAAATAGAATAGGTAAGCTATTCCATTTATTAACCACCCTATTAGTGAAAAACTCCTGCGACACCACAACCTGGAATTGTCCCTTACTAAATGGTACTGATCTCCCCTTGTCGAAGCAGTTGATGTACGATGGGGGTCACATACCTCTTAACATGGGGAAAAGTTGAATTTAAAAAGTTATCATAGAAAATACTATTTTCAGTAAATAATTCAGTAATAAGTAAAGTTATTTACTTAGTTAATAAGTAAAGTTTATTAAATTACCATTGATTTATTAGAAATGTTTTCACATATTTTTGATTAAATATGCTATCCTATTCTGGTTTACATATCTTTAATACTTAATTTTTTTTTAAATTGCAAAAAAATACATTAAAAACAGCTTACGCGCATGATAAAATGACATGACATCAATGTAACCATACAATATTGAAATCAGAATAAGAAAATGGTTCATTTCATGAAATGAACTAAAAGATTGAAACTGCATTGACTCATTCTTATTTAAAATTTGATTAAAAATTTAAATTTTCAAAAATTCAAAAAAAAAATTATTTTTTTTTATAAATCAAATATTTCTGAATGGATCTGAAATCTTTTAGTTAATTTTATGAAATGAATCGTTTTCTTCATTTTAATTTCAATATTGTATGGTTACATTGATGTCATGTCATTTTATCATGCGCGCAAGCTGTTTTTAATGCATAATTAACATTTTTAAAAAATCAAATATCAGAGAGATATGTAAAATTTTATACGAGCATATATATATAGGATAGCAAATTTAATCAAAAATATGTGAAAAAGATTTCTAATAAATCAATATATACAAATACAATGATTAAATAGTATTTTTAATAATATTTTAACTTTTTCCCATGTTAAGAGGTATATAACCTTAATAACTCATGGTTCATCCTATCCATCCCATTGAAATTTTTAAACCCTTCGATCATATCACCCCGACACCTGCGTTCCTCCAATGTAGACATATTCAAGAAATCACATCTCTTCATAGCGCAAGCCTTGTGTCCCAACAAGAGCATGCGTAGCACTTCTCTGCACCCTCTTACCCAAGTTTATTTCTCTTTGTAGGTATGGTTTCCAAACCTTACGGCATACTCCAGTGCGGGACGAACTTAGCCTTGAAAAAACGGAAGAATTACTTTATGACAACGCGAAGAGACCATTTGGGCACTGAAACCGAGCATTCTATTTTTTGACCACCGCTGAACAACGTTCAGAAAACCTAAGCCGCTCATCAATGAGAATTCCCATATCGGTGGCCCTGATTGCGTCCGGTATAGTAATACCATTCAACTCGTAAGTGAAACGTGGGTTGTTCGAACCTAAATGAGCGAACATGCACTTAACAACACTAAAGCTCCGTTCACATGTGCAAATATTGCGGTAGCATTGGGAGTTCTAGCACCCGCTTCACTACTTTTTTCCTTCGTAAGGAAAGAAATGGAGAGCAGTCATTGGTGAAAATTCTTGAAGCGGATTTTAAAACCGCTTTTTCTATTTCCCATGTGAACGGGGCTTAAAGGTCATGCTCTATTCATTAGCCCAGGCCGCAATCATATTCAAGTTTTCTTGAACATCTCCCTATCGCTTTGATTCCCTACTACCCCATTAGCTTCACGTCATCTGCGAATTTGCTAGCAATCCCATCGATACCTCGATCTGTTAAAATTTTTATCGATATTCCCGCATTTTTACTGTTGAGAATTACTATTTTTTTTCCCCCGTATTTACAACGAAACTCAATGGAATTTTTTCATTCTCAGCTAAAACAAAGGGTTAAAATTATTTTGCAACTTGCCAATTATATTATTATAATTTTGACTATAAATATCTGTCACACATATTTAGTCATGCTAAACGTGTTCGTTTGTTGTTGTATTTTTTTGTCTTTTTGTTTTGTAGAATTCATTTTAATCCTCTGTGATTCGTAATAGCCCTTATTTCTCGTCATTACTGATTTTGGTAATAATTGACAACTTCGCTCATTTTTGGCATATTTGAAAACAATTATGATTTCCAGTTTTTAAAAATCACAATAATCCCAGCATTTTTGTCGAGGAAACATGAGCCTAGGATTACAAGGACTGAGGGATTTTTCTTTTTTGCAAAGCACAAGTTTTGGATTTTCACTTTTGTATAAAGATTCGAAAAATTGGAAGAATTTGGTTTCCAACCGCAATATTTCAATCATATACAAGGCTATAAAATTGGAAAGCTTCGGGTTAAATCGGAGGCATTGGCACCTACGAACCATTATTTCTCTAAATAACAGCATTGTTCTGAAATTTTTAAAATCTTCGCATGTATAAAACTTTATTTTTTTACAAAAGACAAAATCATTGTATTTGCTTTTGGTATTCGCTGGATTTATCAAAACGTAATAGGACTTGTATAACTAAGCTTACTTTTTATATGGTGATAGGAGAAAACGAAGGAAACGAAAACATTCAACTCCCTTGAGATCATAAAAATAAGAGATCACACACACAACAAACAAAAGCAATAAAACGACGAAATGGTAGAAAGCAAAAGAAAACACTAAAACCCGTTTTTACTATATTAAGGAGTCCGGCTTTGATCCAATATTGACTTTGCTGTACGTGGCAATGAAAAACAGTATCTTTTTTCGGATGCATTGTTCTCCTTTTGGCTCGTTGATAAGACGATTGTTTATAGCCAGGGGTTGTTTTATGCTTCTTAACCCGACCTTCAATAAATGTTATTTGTTTATACAACGTCGTCGATGTAATTCAAAATTTTATCAAGTATTACTATAAATTTTAAATGATTATCTCGTTTTATTGCAATCCAAGTAATTTCAAACACCCTCCAGACCAACAGGTCTGAGTGAGCGTTTTAAACAGACCAATAACATTTACTTTGTCGAAAGGGTATTCCGAGGTTTCCAGAGTTCTAAACCAACTCAACCTTGTCAGAAATATTCTGAAGAGATATAACTTCCATTTGTGTGGAACATAGATGGCGCCAAAAAAAACGACTGCATAATGGACTAAAAGAATTACAGTGATGTAAAGCTCCATAACCTCGATCTCCCAACTCGGAACCTTCGACCATACAGCAACATATGTAGATTACACGTTGCGATAGCAACCCCGAACAAACCAGAGGGTGTAAAAAAACTTTTCAGAATCAGTTACCAACAAGTATGGTTATCAAAAGGAAACTTAAAAATGAGGACGCATACGGGCACCCTTGACAACGTTGTTTTCGTGTGTTTACAACAGATGGTGCGAAAAAATGGCGCCTGACGTAGAGTATTCATTAAGGAACCGAACATTGAGTTTTGTTCCACCAATTTCATTTATTTTTGAATGAAAGAAGAGGAAAAATTAAAACCCCCATAACTGTCTCGACACATGGGCCTACTCGGGCATGTTCAGGGGGTCTCGGTTACATGGGGGGGCTGCATGATAATGAAATCTGGTGCTGTGATTTTAAATTAGGAAGTTGGTACTTTCACACATGTAAAAGGTGCCGCGGAATATTATTTTACCTGGGTACCAATGGTGCTGTTGCGATGACCCTGGGTAACACCTTCCCAGTGCAAGACATTAGCTGTTGCGAACAATGATGTTCTCAAGATGAATATTGTGAGTTTTCTTCTTCATGATCGGTTTTTTGAACTGTCTTCTTCATACTAGTATAATTGAGCACATAGAACTGTGGCTAGAATAGCATCGCTCCCTGTTGAAGGCACCTTTGTTTCTCGTTTTCCGCAAATGTTGACGATGATTGGTCAAAAGGTCTAAATACGTGTGAAAAAAAGAAACAATCAAACACACACTAATAAAGAGACATGTTTCGAGAAGCAATTTTTATTTCCTAGAAATAAAAAAAAATTCCATACATATGAAAATGAAGACAAAAGGGGGAAATTTCAAACATGTTTGAGGTCGCTTAAAATGGCATCAAAAATGATAGCGTGTGCTCATAAATTAAGACGCAGGGTGACATACTTATAATTTTATTAGAAATTTTGAGTTCAGTTAGTCATCATGTGGCTAAAATGACCGTGATGTGACAAAACTAGTGAAATAAATAGGTCCAAGTTTGAATATTGATCAGCACAGTATACGAAATCTGCTTCATATCGTAAATACCATCATCCCTCGTAAATCGCATTGGTGCGACAAATAATACATCAAAAGACACATCACGTACAGTAAATCGACCTGTTTCAGTTTTTATGCGCTTGTTTTGTGTAGACGTCAAAGAATCTAATATCATGGAGAATGTAAATAAGTTCAGCTGTTGCTCTTTCTTAGAAAAAAGGAAGAAAGAGTATGAGGGAAAACAAAGACATACTACATTATAGAAAAAAACAATTTGTTCTTTCTGCAGGAAAATTTGTGACATGTGGTTGATTGATTAGTAAAAGTGTGATTACAATTAATAAATAGATTGTTTAGAAGACCATGTCATATTGGCAAAAAAAGGTAACTTACTGACTATCCCAAGAATTGATTTTGTTTTTATACAGGGATTACGAATCATCGGAAAACTTCTGAGACGAACTTTTATTTCGCGAACATGATCAATACTTGCTGTCAAATGTTATAAACAGAAATTTTTTCTACATCATACACAAGTTGTTCGTTTGAAGTCATTGCTCAACTTACATTAATTTATTATTCATTAATCATTATCATTTAAATTCAATGAAAGTCACATCAAATGAGTTTGAGTTTTCATTATCGGAAAGTTTCATTTATTTTTACACGTATTATTAAAATATTTGATCTCGAAACATTCAGAAAGTGTGGAATTAAAAGATTTTAAATACACACAATCTCACCGAATCTCGCTTTTAAAGACACTATTCTTCACATCCTTGCTTCAACTTTAGTATACTAATCGTCTACTAATCCGGAGATGACATAGCAGTTAATAAGGAACACGTAATTCCTAATTATTCCTCTAATCCTCGAGTTTCTACACTGGGATTATATAAATTAGGGCGCACAAAATTTTTGGAAGTAAATGGTAGATAGTGGATTTATGGAATTCGTGTGTCTGGTAGTATAATTAAAGTGAAAAGCGCGGATGTGTAAGGATAGGACGTAACAAGTTCATAACAAATGTCACACGCTTTTGTTTCCAGTTGTTATGGAGGAATTAATCTTTAAATTAAAATATTATTTTTTTCCAAAATGACAGGAGTCGTACTGAATTGATAATTTCCGCTTTAACTTTGCAAAATGAGATAAGTCGAGTCGTGTTTGCAATTACTGTTTGGTGTGAGGTATTTCACAAGACAGAGATTTTCGTAATTATATATACAAGCTATAGAGTCTTATTCAATAACAATTTTTTTATTAATTCGAATACGGGTCTACGTACTCTGTGGAATATATCAAATTTTAATAATTTAGCAATCTTTTATACAAAAGAAACAATAAAAGATTGCTTGCTATCGCAGGGAGTCTCAGATCGAGGGATTAGCGCATCAACCTCTCGGTGAGTACAGATACGGCTGCCGTTCGGAATCGGCAATAAATTGTAGTGTAAAAAATATCCATGGTGTGACAGAAATGATCAATGATAAAATTTTAACCCTTTATATCTTGACGGTACTTTAAAGTACCAGGTTAGATAATTTGTTTTGAACTAACTAATTGTTTCAAAAACATTGTTTTTGTTTTTTGTCTTTAATTAGAACTGAAATGAACTACCAAATAATTTACATGATAGCTATGTTTTCTATCATTGCATTTATACTTTTATTTGAATTTATTATAATTTTCTTATTATTCAGCTTTTCACAACGTCGGATATAAAGGGTTAAATTACGAATTTATATTTTTGTGGTTTATTGCTTGTGATATGTTGAATGTGGTTAATTAATTCAATTGTAATTAACTGAATAAATTAATTAATTAATATGAGCTGGTACAGTTCTACAGAGTTTTTGACCAAACTCTCATTGCTGTCATGCAGCTAATTAAGAAACATATATGAGTTACTGTCTGATTATCTCCTCAAGAAAATTACGGGAAATGAAATCCCAAATATGGGAAATAGCCAATTGTCACCAAAAATGATGCCCCAAGGTGAGCAAATTTGCTAATTATAAATAAAATCACTGAAAACTCACCGATGGGGGGATATAAAATGCTATATTGCAAATCACAGTGGACTGGAATGTATTCCGTGCGTTAAACGTTCAAAATTACTGAACATGTGCGATAAATATTTATATTTATAGTCATAATTCTTTTGATATAATTAATAAAAGATTGGAAAGAAAATAGATTCAAGATTTCAGTAAAGACTAGAATTTCAAGTATTCTTTGTTCACTTGAATTTTACTGAAACTAAAAAAGAAGAAAAGGGACATTTTTTTTTTTTTTTTTAAATTGGGATGGTCAAAATTACGGGAAAATATAGGAATGAACCGGTAAATATAAAAGTCGTGGATATTGTTGGATTTTTATGTTGAGATTTAAACTAAAAATGAAGTTAGAGAACACAAATTCTCTCGTAAGAAAGATGATATTCTAGTTTATAAATGCGTGTGGCGTCGTTTTGTATAACGCAATAAAAAAACTTTATTATGTCTCTCAGTTCAAGAGACATCAATGAACTCTCATTTAATATCTCATTTAATTACATCAAAAAAAATGGCTTACTCTTTCCCTTTTCCTCAACCCACTGTGTCTAATTAATCAAATTTAAGTTTAATTGCTACTTGTAAAGTTTGCATTTTTTGTATGAAAATCATGATGCCAACAAAAATATGGTAAAACCGGCACGAAATATCTCTTTTGTTTAAGAAGAAAACAATAGAAGAGAGAAAAATAAAAACAGGCAATTCACACGGAAAAGTATTTCAAGGTTTTCAAACTTTTTTGTTTGTATGTCACGTAAATGGGAAAATAGTGAACAGGAAAAAGCTTTCAGTCTTCTTATGCATCCTTAATTCACATCCTAAAAAAGAAAGAAAGATACGCTCTTCGATGTTTTATGCACGAAAACCTTGCAGTTCGGATTTTGTATCGTAGAGGGAACATGTGTTATTTTTCTCAAAAGTGTTCCCTTAGTAAAAACATGAAGTTTAGCTTCAATACCTGAATTTCAATGCTAAAAAATATTTAATATCAAAAATATTAAGACTTTGAAACAAAACTAATTATAGACATCTCATCATCATAGATTTTTTCAGAATACTTTCAAGTTGCTTTAACAATTTCAACTTTTGAGTCCACAATTTTTATGAGTGAAAAAAGTGTTTTTGAGGTTAAAAAGGGCTTTGATATATTGTACCGTCTACATGTTTCTCTAATTCTAGTGTTTGTATCATCCGACGATATTTGACGGTCTTAAAACGGTGTAATATTTTTTTTCCAAACTAACCATTTTGATTTCTTAATGATCAATAAACCATAAAAAAATGAAAGCTTTTGTGCTGCAAATTAACTTGGAATATGCTGTAAATTAGAAATCCCATGAATATTATGAATTTAAATCATATGCGGGATAACGTGATATTTAGTTGTGTTGAAGTTCTACAGAATTATTAGTTTTTAAAATCTTGCATTCGTTTGAAAACTCTTTTTATGAGGTGATGGTACGCGCAACAGTTTTCACCCTTCATCTGTGAGATTCATCTAGTATACGTTGAAGTATTTGAATTTATTCAAATTTCACTTATATTCATATAGGCCTATATTTATACTAAAGCAAAGAACTTCAAATGGTCTGATGATGAAGCATACTCAAAATGCCAAGAAAAAAAAATTAGTAGAGACGTATTCCCAAAACCAAAACACGTTTGACATTTATGAAATAACTCTCAGATCAAGAAAGGGAAATGTCAGAATTGGCCAGAAAAGATTAGATTTCTCTTCCACCGTTATCTGGATTTTTTTTCACTTTTTCGAAGAGAACAAGTCTGAATTTTGTTTCGGCATCCAATTACTGAGCAGCACTTCCATATTTTGACATCTGCCATTCTCAAAAGACGATAAAAAGCTGATGGAAAATTAAAGTGAATAGAGAGACCAAAGCGTTCGGAGAATAATAACAAAAATTTGATAAGTGCATAAAAAAGAACATGAGAATGAATTTGATTAAGTTGGCTGTGTCTTGATTGGAGTAAATTCAGTAACGATAATGAACAATTTCTTTTCTCTCTCAGATGTATTATCAGACTTCGTGTAGTTATTAAATCCATAAAAAATGCGGAAGATCAGACGTTAGAAAAATTTTAAAAACGCCATGCGTCCTCATCGCAAGAAGAAAAAAAAACTTTATTGGAAACATGAACATCGGTATTTGCATATGTTTACATAGGAAGATGTTCAAAATGTCCACCGCGCATATCGAGGCATGCATGCTCGCGCCGTGGAATGGCTGACTGCACACGTTTTTCATGCACCGAATATGGCATCATAGTTTTCTTTCGCATTTTTCTCGAAAACTATGGGTCGTACAGTTCTGTACAGTTCTCCGGGTACAGGTACAGTTCTTCGGGCATTTTTCATGCATTCCAAGCGAGAAATCTGGCTGTGCAGAGTTTGAGTGGTGTTGATGGGACACCCTGTATATATATATATATTTATTAGGGACAAAAATTGTAGTGTGAAAAATCTAGAGATATGAAGATGATACAGAATGAAGAAATGGCTGAAAAAATAGCTTTTAAATGGCAAAATCGCTAGTTTGAATCAACAACTGCTCACTTGTTAATTCAAAAAATATATATACACAGAAGATAATTGTTTGAAGAAAAAAAAACTAGATGGAATTTATGTAAGAGTAAAATAGAGCCTATGCTGTAGGTCGTCATCAGGGAAAACCCCATGCATGGTTCGAAAAAGTAGGCGTTTCTGAAGGGTGGTCATGCCGAATTGCACTAAAAATGAAAACCCTTGTTCCCCGACGACTGCCTTCTCGAAAATATGTTGGACAAAAGAAAGTGGAATGAAAAATAAGGAAAAAATGTATAGAAATACAACATTTTTGAAAATATACAGATATTCATGTTATAAGTAAAATCAAACAAGAGAAAAAATATTAAGAATATCAAAATCTATGTAAAATACGTACAAAATTACGAAAAATGCAAAAGTTACAGGAAATTTACAAAAATTACACAAAATAAATTTAAAAAAGCCCAAAGATCAGTCAAAAATCATCGGACGTACCTTAAAAAGGGGGATATAGTTGTGTTGTTTTGAATATAGGATGTCTTTGAAGAGATGGTGGGGATGCCGTTCATGTGATATTTTAGCCCCTTGATATTTTAGTCTCTCCTTCAACGTTTTAAGGGAGCACGAAAATGCGTTCTTGTCCCCGCTGACCAGTCATCTAGTCGCGGCCCTGTGTGTTTCATAAAGTGTAAAACGTTTATTTTTAATAGGCCATATCTACAAATTAACAGATTTGTCAAGAAGCTAGTGCTTAGTTGAATAAGTAGAGTGAACATAAATATTTAAATTATTTCAGTTCCATTCTGTAGGCCAATGAAACTAGTTATTCAGTATTATTGTTTCCATTTACCAGGGCCGTAGTGTGCTTTCTCGGGGCTTCGGGGTCCAGGGGCAATGCCCCGGTTGACCCAGCCTATTTACGGCCCTGCCATTTACAATGAATTGATAATTCAATAAATTCTTCTCTTTTTTTTTTTTTTTTTTGGATGCTTATAGTGAGTGAATCGCCTGGCATAACGGAATCGCTTCGTTTTATCCAAAAAAGCGTTGCATAGAAAATTCACGTAAAAGGAATAATCTTCGATTTTTTTACTTAAATTAAAGGAAAATTGAAAGTTTGTATAGAAATTTTGTTTTGTGTAAAAGACGGTTCAATTAAAAATGGTTCGTTATGTAGACTCTATAGTTTCATACATGTGTTAGAGGGTTTCTCTCCCGTTATTTCGCAAATAAAATGCAACTGGGAAATACCCGGCAATCTGAACTCATTTCCCGGATCCCTGAAGAATACAGTTGAACTAGATTACATTTCTATACTGAACTAGACATACCTAAGTCATTCTTATCACCAGAGGCATGCATTTTAGAAGCTGCAATCATTAAATTTTAATAAAATTGATCTTATTAGATAAATTACTAAATTGCACAGTGTCAAGGAAACATCTGGATATTATGAGATGAACTCGGAAAGAATATTCATCTTGTCTCAACAGGATTCGAACCCAGGCCCTCTTACATACCGGCGCACAGTATATTTAACCCTTTTCGCGGCATTAACGAGATGTCTAGTGAATCTCTCTTTCCTCTTATTTTAGCATTGACAAGCCCAGACATTTTGAAATGTTGAAAACATTTCCATTAATTTTTTTGACGGGCAGTAAGAATCTGGAATAAATAAGTAACTTGAGATTCAGGTTTTTATTTTTCATTCATTTGAATTTATTCATTTACTAGTGGGCCACCGTAAGTTCATGAGACGTTAAAAGGTGAAATTTGCGCCCCCCTTCTGGTCCAGGGCAAAAGACCCACTTGTTCTCCTCACCCCACTTACGGCCCTATGACCATGGACCACCAGAAACTTCCATACTATAAAATGATTTACTGCACAGCCCTTTTGTGTACTACACAGAAAGTAGCTTCGCGGCAACTTAATAAACACTTTCGAAAGGTAGATAGTGCAAAATACCAATGTTTATCAAACTCGCTCGAAAGAACAAAAACTGTTGAAGAATTTAAGAATATATAGCAGGGGAATTTCGAGCGAAATATAAAAAAAAATCTTTGTGTACACCACTGTTTTAAATTCTATAAAGCAATATCGTTAGAGAGGGTTTTTATTGTAGTAGAGGATATATCGCTGTATCGATTGTTGAACATTATACTAGGCAATTGCGAACAAGATTTAAAAAATATCATTGTAGAGGCATTTAACCATCGAAATGAATCTACATATTCGCGAAAGCGTTTTCCCCAATATCTACCCTGAAGAACTTTTTCTGAAGGAAACCACACAAAGGAAAACGAAATCAATAATTTCCTGGACATTAAACTATATAAATTATTTATATATGTGTGTATTATATTATTATATATAATATATTATATTATATTCTTATTATATATATAATATATATACACACGACAAAAGAAAAGATTCAACTTTTTTGTTAACTCTTTTGAAGCCACTACTGCACCAAACACCCCACAACACTGGCTATATCGAAAATTTACTGGCATTAATGAGTTGGATTGAAAATGAAGGCGCTATCTATCGGCGGTCACCTCAAGCCAACGCCATCTATAGTCTATAGCTAGGACTGTTATAGCTAGTTAGTTATAGGAGGTGTTGCTCAAGCTCGTTAGGGGAAATATCCTATTCATTTTCTTCCCCGGGTTTGAAACTGGGACCGTGACGGCAACTTTCATGGTGGTAGACAAGCATCTTAACCACCACGCCACTCGTGCTCTCTGCTAAGCCACAGCACTCAAATATCAACGTTAAATATTCAGAAAATACGTAATAAGCAGGAATTCTCATTTCAGCACTCCTCGATCTTTCCAAGGCTGCATCAGGTAACAGCATACCAACCGCCTTCTTCAACGATATCTCCACAAAATTCAAAACAACACAAATGTATCCCCCTTCTTATAAGGTATGCCCGGTAAATTGTTTACTACGCTTTAGACATTTTTATTTTTATTTTTTCCTACAATTTTTGTATTGTTTATAATTTTGTACGTATTTTACATATAGATTTTGATTTTCTTAATATTTTTTCTCGTTTAATTTTACTTATAACCTGAATATCTGTATATTTTCAAATGTTGTATTTCTATATATATTTTTCCCTCATTTTTCTCTCATTCCACTTTTTTTTTGTGCAACATATTTTTGAGAAGGCAGGCGTCAGGGAACAAGGGTTTTCATTTTTAGTGCAATTAGGCATGACCACCCTTCAGAAACGCTTACTTTTTCGAACCATGCATGGGGTTTTCCCTGATGACGACCCCTGCATAGGTTCTATTTCACGCTTACATAAATTCCATCTTGCGTTTTTATCTTCAAATAATTATCTTTTACGTATATGTTATGGCCAAGCCCCGAAATCAGCCAATTCGTGACCGGTAATTCTTGGCCGAAGCCCGGTAACAAAAGACATGATTCGGGATCGCCGTCAAGTTGGCGTATTTTTTCATGATAATTATGTCCACGTTAGTTATGGTAACCCATCAAACTACGGTCACGCGATGCGGTGATCATTCTTTTTCTTCAAAATTTGGCAGAAAAAATATACGTTTATATGATTATTTTCATATAATTTTTTCTCTCAAATTTCGCTTTTTTTGTCTCTCTTCACATGGACCTAATCCAATACAACTACTATATATATAGACATGTATCACACATGGCGATTAAAAAAAACGGATTCGACTCCTACCGGGACTTCTTACATCAGCTCACCGAGCATTGGCCAGGGAACTCTGACCACTTTGCGAAATGGAAGGTCAGAATCCGAATCATTTCTGCAATTCGGACTTAAGCCAAAACTCTTGGCCAATTCGCAACGGGGCCGGCCACTTTGTAAAATTGCCACACTTCGGACTTTGGCGGTAACATACAGGGTGCATAGCAAACAGGGAAGTATAGCATTTTACTGGCGAACTGTGATCCTAGAAGTATACATCCAATTAGAAAAAGTTTTCAGATAACGTGTAGTGCTCATGTATATGTCAAACATGTAGTGCTCATGTATATGTCAAACGTGTAGTGCTCATGTATATTTCCAGGTGTGTGTTGTATAGTTATTAAAATAAAAAAATTAATCTTTTATATGGGCACCCTGTGCCCAAAAACCCAATTAAAAAGTTGTTGCCCTGTTCCTCCTAATACCAACCAAAAAAATCCCATATTTCTAAGTGCAATATTCACTGAGATATTCGAATTCGAAAAACGGAGGAAAGTTGGGGGGAACAATTTTAAATGTGGTAAAACCGTTTTTCCCACATTCAACGAGCTGGCTGAAAAAAGATGCCCACAAAAATATTGATGTCAAAAATATCTAAAGAGCAACTCAATAAAAGACCAATTCTCTCGAAAAACAATAATTATGATAAAATACAACACACTGTCCATAAAAATAATTATGTTTGTGCTTTATGTAAGTATGGATAGCTTCTCCATTTATCCCAATACGTATCGTATACCTTTTGAACGTGTGTTAATTGTGTTAGAATTCATAAAGTACGGGGGTAAGCTATTCCATGTTTTCATGGCCCCCACATCTTGAAGCAGGGCCCCTAGGCTGGGATCTTTTACGGGCCCCCCGACCAGACTTTCACGGGGCCCCCTTTATGATGAATTTATAGCGTGAAAAAACAAAAAAATGATTAAAATCCTCTCGGGCCCCAGGGCTGGAGCCTTGTCAGCCCACCCCTTGTGGGGGCCATGCATGTATTCATATATCGTATCCCATCATTTCCGCTTAAGGGTTAATAAAAATCTAGAATTTATGAAAGAAATCATTTCAAAATTAATGCAATCTTTCGATAATTTCAGAACCCCTTGCTCAGGCCCCGTTGGCCCACCCTTTAAGACGCCATTGACTGGTTTCAAAAACTTCGAAAACAAAACATTTTGATATCCAGGAATTTTCATAAGTGTTATTTTATTCATAATAGGCACGTGGGTCATGGAATCGCTCATTTAGTTGATTTTGGTTGCGGATAAGTTTAAGAATCACTGCTGTAATAAGAACCACGCATATCAAACTACAACTACTGTACCGAACGGTTCTGAAACAAATGATGCCTTCAGAAGTAAAACTTTAATAAAAGGGCCCAAGTGTGTGTGTGGCAGGTAACTGGGGTTATGCAGGAGCGGCTTAAGCGAGGGTGCAAGGGGTGCAGTGCACCTAGGCGGGAGATTTTAAAGGGTGGGAGGTTAGTTTTTAGTTTTAGACACCAATTTTTTCTTGAATGTCCAATACTCAAAATTCATATGACCAAGGGCGGATTTATGGATTGGCTGACTGTGGGCAACAAAATCTTTCCCACCCTTCTCTCATCCTATTCTGATTGTTTTGACCAGTTATTTCTTGAATTTGACGGGCTATAAGCCTGCTCAGTACGAGGCCGATGTTTCTCAGTTACTTTTTTCGTCACTCTTACCCTCTTGACCTGGTTCCCTTGCTCTCACTTTTTGTCGTCCACCGACCTGGTCACTTGTTTTTTAGATCACTTTTTTAGTCACTCACATGCTTACAAAGGTTCTTAACAGACAGCTGATGCGAAGATATATTTTGGAAAGAGAGAAAAATCAACTGCCCCCCCCCCTGCGGGGAATCGAACCCACGTCCTTTCACTTTCCGGGTGAATGCCCTAGACTACAGAGGCAACGAGTACCTCTGTCTTTCCTTAGAGCTCGTGTGCACTGAACGGGACCGTGCATGGACGGTCGGACCTAACTCGGGTCAAAGCTCACGATTGCTGACAATGCCACCAGATGGCGACTTATCCGAGGATGATGTCACTCTCCGCTATCCATGCAAAGGTTTTTAACAGCTGTCTGATGGAAGATATATTTTAGAAAGAGAGAAAATTCAACTGCCCCCCCCCCCCTGCTGGGAATGGCACCGGATAGCGGAGAGTGGCATCCTCCTCGGATAAGTCGCCATCTGGTGGCATTGTCAGCAATTTTGAGCTTTGGCTTGAGTTAGGTCTGACCGTTCATGTACGGTCCCGCTCAGTGCACACGAGCTCCAAGGAAAGATTGAGATGTTCGTTTCTACTGCAGCCTAGTGGTCTAGGACGTTCACCCGGAAAGTGAAAGGACGTGGATTCGATTCCCCGCAGGGGCAGTTGAATTTTCTCTTTCCTAAATATATCTTTGCTGAGGGTTCGCATCAGCCAGCTGTTAAAAACCTTTTTATGGATAGCGGAGAGTGACATCATCCTCGGACTCACATGCTTGTACCCTGTTTTTGTCGCTGGCATACTAGTTTTGGTCAGTCTGAGACCACTCGCTGTCTGAGCAGAGGCGAATTTATAATTTTGCGAATTTCGGCGCCCATTACACAAATTTTCTTCACCACTCATTCTTCAAATTTGCTGCCTTAGACTATAATGCCCGTTAAGCTCCTCTGTAAATACGTGTCTGCACACGACTTCATACTTTTGAGCGTTGTGTGATGTTGAGAAATCTTGAGGAAAAAGGCAGAGCTTGGGATATAAGTAATACCAAAAACAAGAATGCACTCATCTGAAGGAGCAAGTGTGGGTTTTGATGCCCTCATTTAGTAATTTTTCATAAACGGTCAATTGAGAGTAAATTAAGACCGGTTTCTGACTTGTCCGATACCTGGCGCAACCACAGAAACGGCTTTAAAAATAATTTTATTTATAAAAGTCGGCTCGTTATACTTCCTCTTTACAGGATAAGTGTCAGTAATGATGACTCTCCTCAACAAGATCTGTAATGTGAATTGAGTTACGTGGCATAATATAAGAACGTTAAAGTGATTGTAGACCAACAAACGGTACAATCTTTTTTTTAAAGCGGCATGTATGGTCACACTTATTCCGCTTGGTAAACAATTGTGTGGATCTTTTCCGGGGTCTCCTAAGATAAAACCCTGTCAGCCTCCCGCAAGAGTCTTCTTTAGGGGCGGCAGGTAAACTCCAGCCTCTGAGGTTATGCGTGGTCCACCCATACATGCACTATTCGTTTCACTGCATGTTACGTTAAGCATTAGTGCTACGAAAACTAATTTTTTTTTTTTTTTTTTTTTTTGTGTTTTTCAATGTAAATATCCTAAGTTTCAGATATTTAAAGACATTTTAAGATTTCGGTTCAATTGGCTGGATTCCACTGGGAATTTGAGTTTTCGGCACAAACGTTCATCACAAAACGATAAATTTTCTTTAGTCAAACGTGGTTTTGCCCATTTTCCATATACATATTGGAAGTAAATGAATTAAATTGCGAGAACTTGAGTGTATTATACGTACACATATACACACACACACAGAGTATATATATATATGCGTGGTTCTTATCTAAAGTTGTCCCAATTCACATCTTATTCTGATTTAAGAATCAAACTCGAACCTATCTTCTCTGAAACAAGGAAGGAAAACAGTTCTTGAACAAACTTCCCGAAAATTCCATCAGCACACACGAACTTTTATATTTTCGGAACAAGGACTTTCCTCTCTATCTTCCCGCCATCCATCGGGCATTATTTTCCCACCATCTCATAGAATTAATTCTTCCTTCATAAATTTTCGTCTACTCACGCAACTTACGCGAAAGATTTTAAAAATTTCCTTTTCCATCTTTCCAAGAAAGTGTGTGCAAGCTGGTAAATTTAATTTTATTTTGTCTTTCAAACGTCTAATTTATCCAGAAAATCTGACGTACTTTGCTTTTGGGGTAATTCCGTTGCCGTGGACCCTATGATTAAAATAGATTGCTTCTCTTCAAGAAACCCCACCTAGAAATTCAAGAAATATTTTATCACTGTAAAAGCTTTTAATTTTGGGATGTCGAAACTTTTTTCCATTTTAGTTATTTCCTAGATTAAGAAAAAAAATCGATTTTTTTATATAAGTGCTCTTACTCATTTTTATCCTAACTGTACTCGTCATTTTTGGCGTGAATACGTCTTTCAATTCATCTGACGGTACTGGATACATTCGTAAAATGTTGCGTGACGAAATGTTTAAAACGCTCATATATCAAGGAGTATTCAGAATATATCAGTGTTTTTTTATGTCTGTGGGTAGATCTCGTTAAGGCAAATCCAATCATACCACTCTGGTTTTATTATCTCCTCCGGTATGTGTGCGCAACAGGTTCGCGGCTCGCTTTTGTATCGAAATTGTTTTACGCTATGACATGCAAGCGGTATCCGGGCTATTAGGCCATGGTCTCTAAGACATTTTTTCCTAACGTTTCACCCACATCTGTGGCAAGCATCTTCTGAGGTTAGACTGACATAGCTCTCCGCGACAAGCGGGAAAGGCTTTGTACATCAAGTGTCATCGACTTGTTCTCTATATGCACTTCTGAGGCTTGATCGGCAGCGGAAGAACCATATTGGCTTTCTTGTGTCGTTGTTTTACGCTATATCTCGGAAATTTAACAACACAAATAGACAACAATGGTATCATCTGTTAGATATATTAAGACAAATCTGATTATATCCATTTCGTTAAGTCGGTACTTACCACGCTGTTTAAGGCACGAAGAACGTATTCACGTCGAAACTTGCAGCCGTGTCTATGACACCGCATACCCTAATTTTTTTTTTTTTTTCTTTCAACTATCGTATAAAAACGCGTTTTATGGAATACCGTATTTTTCACCATCATAAAATTATGTTAGTAAGCGAGGCTGACAATATTTAATCGAGAAAAACGAAGACCTCTTGAGAATGAAAAAATATGAGACATCGTCATGTCTCGCTAAAAATTTTGCCAAAAGTAGAAAAAAGATGCCAATTATGACTAAAATCGTTAAAAAGTTGCCGATAAAGTTACTTAGATCACGTGATATTTTCCTATTCAGGTCATCAAACTTATAAAGTAGCATAAATACAAACTTATCGAAGATTATCAACATAGGTGACTTTCTTAGACGCTAATGGGAGAAAAGAAATGTAGAAAATGAATCGATTTTTTTTCTTCCATGGGGTGAGTATATTTAATTAAAAAAATCGTTGGCACGACTGAAAATGACATGAGTATGGGCTGACTGTATTTTACTCAGGAAAATACTGAAAATACACATGCTACATATGGAACACTCCAAAAAATTCTAGCCGAAAAAGTTCCCAAATGAAAAAAAAATTGCTAATTATGGCTGAAGAATTGCCACACCGTGAGATGAATATCCATACTTATAGTCATAATTATAGTAATGTTTCGTAAATAATGAGGATTATCTTTATCAATGATTTGTGCTAAGATTAAAAATTCGATTGAGTTTTGTTGCAAATGCCCCAAAAAACAGGGTATGGCCGAAAGTGAGGAAAATATGAAAATGTCTCGTAAAATAGGGGCCATATGGTCTAGCTTTTGTTCTTTCTTTTAGCCGAATTCAGTGCATTTTCCCATGCGAACAGTATTTTCAATATCGTATAACATTCAGATAGTTAAAACTACCGTCCATGTCACTATGCTGCTTATAAACATTATCAAGAGGATTTCTTTTCAACAACATTAAGGAAAACACTCTGGATGACCCGTATGTACCGGGACATTCCCGTATTTTAGACTTTTTTTCAATCATAATTTGCAGTTTCACTTTTTTTTAGCATCAATTTCGGTAACAATCGGTGATGTCCCGCTTTTGGGATCCCAAATACCCATATTTTTCTTGAGGAAATATTGTCATCCTACTCCCGATGCGACTGTTTGCGAATACCTTACATGTAATTTTTTCTTGGAGGTTGCTTTTTTTTCAAAAACAAGAACGTTTTTAGAGAGATAGATGGCTTTTTTCTCAGCCCAAGATATCAAGGAAACATTTTATTTTCTGGATATTATGCTGAGGTGAACTCGGAAAGAAAAGCCATCTTGTCTCCGCCGGGACTCTTTCCGAGTTCACCTCAGCCTAATATCCAGAAAATAAAATGTTTCCGGGGGCCAATTCCTGACGGAAAAGCTGGGGCAAAAAAATAGGAGGGTTGATATCAGGCAGGGACGTTAGTATAAAATATTTCTTTCATAGGGGGACGTTTGGCATTTCGGGGAGCCTATTAAATGATAGAACAATACACTCGACCATGCTATTCTACATATATCAGTCATTTTCTCAAATTTCGATGGGCGAACCTAGGGTCCCCTCTGTCTCTAGGGTTTTTGGTTTAGGAAAAACATCAGTAGCATTTAAGACACTCTAAGTTAGTTGTTAATCAATGTTTCTTCCATGCACAGTAATGTTGGTCTTACCGAGGGTGAAACAACTGGTCCCAAACTCATATTGATAAACCTTACATTGATACGAGTAGGTGGAAAATTTATTGTCACTTGATCAGTGCAGTCTTAACGCATAGCACAGCTTGGGGCCTCAGGTGCATAAGGCTGGGCCGTCTTAAGAGCATCATGGACCCCTGGCCAAGTAATTTTTCTGAAGTCCCACCTGGCAAATTTTCGAAAAATTCAACCCCTTCTCATTGTTCTGAGGCCCCTATTCTCTTGAAACCTTCGGGCCGTGCCCGGTTGGGCCCATACGTTAAGACGGCACTGGCATAAGGGGGCCCCGGGCGTGATAGTGTGATTGGGTGCTAGGACTTTCGAGAGAAAGCATAGAAATTTATAAGCAGGTACATTCAGCTAATTAGGGCCCCAGAGCCCCAGAATATCACTTTGCCCGACGACTCATGGTGTTGTCAACTCGGCCCTGTACTTGCTTAGTCGTAATGAGTGATAAAAGAGGGGGGGTTTACGTCACTCTCTCGGGGGAATTCCCGACAAATTTCCAGGTGAACACAAATATCAATTTTTCTCCCCTTTGGCCTACCGTTCTTTTTACTTTCTCCCGTGTAGTAGATACTTTTCTTTCTTTTACCTTATTCCAAATCAAATCGTTTGATTTTTCTCCTCGAAACAAAAGGGGAGAAAAATCACCATTTCTGCCTTCATTTCACCAAGAACTCTACTAATATTGAGGAATTACGTTCGTCATCATCCAAAGTGGTTGAAAGTAAGGCAGCGCTCATAGTGGAGTGACGAGGTATGAGTTACAGGAATTGTGACTGGGAAGACAAAAATGCATGGGGGTGGAGAAAGATGTTCACACATATTAAAGGAGGAAGAGGATTCAGAAAATGACCGGAGAGGTTCTGAAATTTAAGGGTGTGGTGGTGGTGATGATGATGATGATCCCTCCGTAGAGGAGGGAAAGAAAACAAGGGAGAAACGGATCAATCAGCAGATCGAGGTGCAAACAAACAGGTATGTTCAAGTCGCGCACCTCGTTGAGTGGCCAAATTTTCGTCCAGTATAAATTCACTGAAAAAATCAATTCAATACGTATAAAGGCGCGTATACACTAGCGCGCAGATCATGCAATGAAAGCATTCGCAATTGGTTGTTCAGTAATTTTTACGGTGTTGCGAACGATTCTTGAGCTGTTTTCACAGGACCCACCTGGAATCGGTTGTTTCAACGAACACAAATGAAAGAAAGGAACACAAAGGAAGTTTGCGTACCAACGAGCGGATTAGAACCGTTTCAGGGGGTCGTGTATTGCAGGATCGCCGTACTAGTGTATACGCGCCTTACAGGATCTTGCTTCCTGATGAGGGTCAAAGACTCTGGGTAAGACGGGGAGCCACGAGAAAAAAATATGGTTCAAAGGGGGCCATGGGCAAAAAAAGGTTAAGAAACACTGATCTAGTTGCTCTCTCCTTTGCATCCCTCCAACCAAATCTATATCTTTCTGAAGATAGGGTCTCCAAAAAATCGTACGACATACTCTAGACCAGGACAAACTAAACTTCGAAAAAGCGGAAGTATGGCTCTAGAGCCCCCGTTTACGTGGTAAACAGAAAAGGGGTGGGCTTAAAACCCGCTTCAAGGATTTTCCCCAAAACCCGTTTACATGAACCGGCAACGCCGTGGGGTTCAACGCCACGCCTCGCCATTCCCAATTAACTTTAACCCCACTTCACAGATGTCGTCATAGGTCATGCAATTCACTGCGCAAAGGCTTATAGGGAAAGAAGTTACGCTCCTCAAGGATTCCCGACACAGAGAAGGGACAATTTCTACTTTCAATTTCATTCCCTACAAGGGAAAAAAGTCGTCAAGCCGAGTGCCAGCACTCCCAATGCTACCACAATATTGCTCATGTAAACGGGGGGAGACCTTCTTAAGGGGGCAAACAAACCGAACTGCTGAATCAAGCAGAGCATTCTATTTCCTCTTTTGACTACAGTCAACGAGAATTCCCATATCTCGGATCCAAATGCACCCAGAATCCTAAGAGAAGTATATATAGCCGAAGATGATGTCACTCTCTCCGCTAGACATGAATGACATATGAAAGTTTTTAACAGATAACTGATGCGAAGATATATTTAGGAAAGAAAAAAAATTAAACAGCGGGGAATCGAACCCACGTACTTTCACTTCCCAAGTGAACGCCCTAGACCACTAGACTAGAGGTAACGAATACCTCGATCTTTCCTTGGAGCCCGTGTGCGCTGTACGTGTGTGTGTACATGGACGGTCCGAAAGAAAGAGATTCGTTGCCTCTGTAGTCTACGGCATTCACCCGGAAAGTGAAAGGACGTAAGTTCGATTCTCCGCAGGGGCAGTTGAATTTTCTCTTTCCTAAATATATCTTTGCTGAGGGTTCGCATCATCCAGCTGTTAAAAACCTTCGTATGGATAGCGGAGAGTGGTATCATCCTCGGATAGGTCGCCATCTGGTGCATTGTCAGGAATTGTGAACTTTGACCCGAGTTAGGTACGACCATCCATGTGCGGTTCCGTTCATTGCACGCGAGTTCCAAGGAAAGATCGAGATATTCGTTGCCTCTGTAGTCTAGTGCGTTCACCTGGAAAGTGAAAGGAAGTGGGTTCGATTCCCCACAGGACAGTTGAATTTTCTCTCCTTCCTAAATATATCTTCGCATCAGCTATCTGTTAAAAACCTTCATATGGATAGCAGAGAGTGACATCATCTTCCGCGATATATACTTCTCTAAGGTTAAGGTGGCCCTGATAAAGCATAAAGCAGAGTCAAAACAGCAGGGCGAACGGCTCTAGACGAAATTTTCACCAGTATGAATTATTGTTTCGGCACATAAGCCACATCAGTAAAATAGTAGCTAGCATAGTCGGAGATGGAAGCAGGGCCGTCTTAAGAGCATCATGGACCCCCGGGCCAATTAGTTTTTCGAAGGCCCTACCTGGTAAACTCTAGCAAATTTTAATCAGATCTAATTTTTATGAGGCCCCCGGCCGTGCACGGGTGGGCCCATGCGTTAAGATGGCACTGTCTGGTCAGTATTGTTGGGGGGCAAGATGATGATGTCAACTTATATATACACATATACATTAGACTAGTCGACTTCATCTTTGACGCTGGGGAGGGGGCAATGACCCCCATGCCCCCCGTATCTCCGCCCATGGTAGCTGTGCCCAGCTAGATGAAATTTATCAAAAATTACAGTTGCTTCTGTGAATCATTCCCTTTAATGCATTCACAATTTAAATTTCACAGGCAAAACATTTTTTTTTTAAATTTTTTTGCAATTATTTTTTTCCCTTTTACCCCTTAGTTGGCACCCCTCCTTTTGCAGCCGCTATAACAGCCCAGAGCTGCTCCTGAATATCCTGAATGAGAATTTTTATGATCTCATTTTTCCAATGAGTACACGTGCATGTATATCCAAAGTATGGAATGTATGATATGAAATTAAATGACAACATTATTATATGAGAGAAAAAAGAAATCAAAATGAAAAAGTTGTCCTTATATATAAATGAATTGGGTTTTACTAAATAAGAATTTTATGAAGGTAAAAGTGCCAATAACTCTGCTGTACAAAGTTCATGTAGATTTTTCACAATGTAGCAGTAACACTCTAAAATACAGATGCATATCACATTTCATAACTGATGAATTTTATAACAACATGATTAAAATAATTATCGGTGTAGATAATATTCATGCATGTGTAAAAGACATTCAATGTGTAACTCATTTTCTTAAAACATTTTAGCTATTAAAGTATGAAAATATATCTGATGTTAGTCAGAAATCATTAAATAACTCAGGTTCAATAGGTTCAAAGCTTATGTCATACTAATGAAATAAAAAGTGAAGTCTCTCGCTACTTAATATTGTTCTGTTTCAGTAATGCATAAAATATCCTACATTACAGGGTTCTCAAACTGTGCCCCGCGGAGCCCTGGTGAACCTCCAACCTTTGTCAGGTTGGACTAATGAAGGTTTTTAAAGAGACACTTTGTTAAACTGCTCTAGGGAGCCACAGATAAGTGATGATTAGGGAAAGAGGCACTGCGGGTGGAAAAAGTTTGAGAACCCCTGCCCTACATTATAAAAATAGGATTTAGGAGAAAATATAATTAAGAGCTTCTTATGTGCAATAACTGTGAAACTCTTCAAAAGACCATTCCATGAGCTTATATACATATAACAAAAGACACATCTCTGATGAAGAAAAACAATAACATCTGTTATAGAAAAAATTTACAAACACATGAAGCAAGAACATTTTAGAACATTTTTCAAAGCTTCTTCAACAAAGTAACTTTTCCCCCATCAAATTTTTCTTTCAAAAAGACGACAGCACATATTATATACAGTTTAAAACAATTAAGTTCAGAGAACCTTGAAATGATCATAAAATGAGATCATAAGATCTGCATTATAGGTGGAGATAGACTTGGAAGTCTGGGGGGCACAATGATGATGATGATGTCAACTCATATATGCATATATACATTAGATCAGTCGACGCCATATATGATGCTGGGGGTTCAATGCCCCCACCCCCCCCTTCCCGTATCTCCGCCTATAATCTGCATAGAACTAAAATAAACACAACAATTTTAAAAAAATACAAGTTGAGTGAGTGAGTGAGAGAGAAAAAATGATAGTTAAATTTCATTTAAATCGTATAAATGTGGTAATAAAATAATCATATTGAAAAAATAAAATGTTGAACAAAAAGAGATTTAAATCAAATGATCATCATCCATTCTGTGTCTTGCTTTCTAAAATACTCTGGAGAAATGAAGTAAGGATAGGTGGCTTTGAGAAATAAGAATAAAAAATATTTATTTTGCTAACTTTAAATAATTGTAAATAACCATAATTCATAATGTCTAAATATATTAGGGTAAAAAAAATTACCCTTGGAAAGTCAACACCATATGCAGGAAAAAAGAAAGATATGACTCGATATTTGATTTTAAAAAAAAGATTGTTGACATTCTAGTCAATATCTCATTGGATATTTTTTCCCACTTCGCTAACTCTATTGGACACAATTTGTCTGCTGAAGTCACATCATAAACTAGTGTTTCACATAATACATTTTATATTTCAACTGATGAAGAGTCATAAATAAAGAAAAGTGGGGTAAATATAATAGCTATCCATACTTAGAATAAGACAAACCATAAATATATTTTATGGGCATTGTGTAATATTTTATCATGTATATATATTGCTTCTAGTTCTTATAATTGCATTTCTGATTGGGTTGGCTTCTTTTTCTCAGCCACCTCGTTGGGCATTTTGCCTGTTGTGGCCTTGTATTTGTATAAACTGAACTTAACTGAGTGAAAAAGTTAAATTTTCTCGTAGTTATAGAGAAAAAAATAACTCTGAATGCTATTGGCAATCAGCATTAAAAGAAATTTCTTATATTTATCACACTTAAATTTTTGTATCATTTTCATTCCCAAAGGTATGAAAGCAGTTTTTTTCCTTTTTGAGTTTTTAAACAATTCAAATTTACATGAGTATAAAAATACTGTATGTTTTGCATAGCAAGACTTATTTAAGTTATTAAGCTGATATGATCATGATGATTTTTTCGGCATTTCACTTTCTCTAGCGATAGGCAGATGCAATGGATTGATGCAATTTCACCAGAAAAATGAAAATAACTTTCACAATTTCCAGACAAATGGCCATGAATGTCTTATATCCTTAACGTTTGCATTGCATCATGCTTCTAAGACTTCAAAGAAATTGATACTTTCTTCAAAAATGAGATTGTGATGGTATATCGGCTGGTATATCTGGTTGATGAATTTCATTAAAAAATTTTAAATGATCTAAATTGGATAGCTTTTTTTACTATTTATTTAAAAATCTATATTAAACCTTTGTCCAGAGCAATATAGAAAACAGAATGGAAGTTTACACATCCATAATGCAATAAATAACTCATATAGTTAACAAAAACTGTTTCTCATCCTGCTAAATTAGAACACATAAATTATCAAATATACATTTTAAAAGTTCTAGAATCATTTTGAAGCATGTAAAGTTTACTGTTGAGTCCCTCTTTTTTGGAATGATCAAATGGATATTGGATTATCAGCTTCACTGCAAATACTGAAATCATAGTTAAGCTAATAGTAAAAATTAGATATCATAAATATGAGGAGCGTTTATCAGCCATAAAAATAATGTGCTTATACATAATGTGTTTTTATACAAAATGCTTTTGAGAATCACCGGACTATAATAAATGTTGTTGCAAAAATATGCACAGTTAGGAATTATTTCTTTCATATTCTTTCACACTGGTTTCAATAATAGAATGCTTGAAAAATCTTACGGGGGTATTTGTATAAGTTTAACATGTATATACACATATTTCTGGTGCAAATTAAAGGATTTTACATCCTGTGTCAATTCTGCTGGTTAAAAATGATTTTTTAGTTATTATCTTATAATATCTAAAGACTTCTTGAAGCAAGGCCGTAACTAGGATGGGGAAACCAGGGTACTTCCCCGGCACCAAACCGAATGGGATCTGACAGAAAATTTTGTTCACATTTATTTTGTATATTTTTTTCTTTAAAGGGCCCCAAGAAAAATGTCTGCCCCGGGGCCCCAAGAAGGTACGCTACGGCCCTGTCTTGAAGGGTATCTATCAAATGGTTACCTATTGACACTTAGCATTTTTTTAAATTCCATAAGATTGTACAGCATAACATCTGATTTACCATAAGTGTACAATTATACAAACCAAACACAAGAGCATTTCAATAAAGGTATCATACGGAAAAAATAACTGATTTCATTGCATATGACAGTTTACTCAAAGAATATTTTTGGAGCACAAGTTGGTTGTAGATTTCAATTTGTACTCAATGTTTCCATGACTGTACTGGTTAACATCATCAGATGTTCATAGCTCTTGAAGTATAAGATCAGCAAACACCACCTGATGGTGTAAACCACTAGAGCTGAGTGCAAACATTAACTTAAAATGACCTTGTAGCCTTTAAAAATTTTATTAGCTGATCAGATACTTGGTCATATTCCTCATTGGTTTTTCCAGGAAAATATTTTAATAGGTTTTAGTTAATTGACTTATGATAAATATTGTATACAGAATCTTTGATGTCATGATGGGCATTATTCTTATTAGGTGTCATGTCATCCAGTCGTATTATATATACTTTTTTTCTTTGAGATATGTCAAATATTTGAGATTACAGAATCCAGATAAATTTATTCCAGTTAGTGGAACATGTTTTGTTTTTGTAAATCTTTCTTTAACTTTCAGCCTGTATTTGTTACATTTAAATGGAAGAAAGAAAATTCAACATCAGAATAGAATATACAACACCATAATAACATCATTACAAGAACTATATGCAAGTGCAACGCTTATCTTGTATTAAGAAAGTGATTATTTCAGCAATCAGTGAATCACAGTCAACTACAATAAGTAAAAACTCCAATAAATTCCATTAAAAATAATGAATGAAAGTGGAAATATAACTCTTGAATATTTGTCTATCATATTAACATCTTTTATCTTTGGTATAGCGATACGTAAAGCACTGGCTCCTCTTCTGATGCTTTGTAAAACTCTTGGTCTTCTTGGAACACTACTATATTCTGAGCGACTTTTTCTACTGTAAGAACGTGGAGAGTAAGGCACTCTTGGTCCCATGTTACTCATTCTGAATGATGGTGGAAACCGAGCTTCACTTGTGTGAGATGAAGACACTGAGGACTTCTTATGTCTATTTCGAAGGCATGGAATTGGAGACATCCGAATATCTTGAAGTTCAATTATCTCTTCATTCTGAAAGATTTTGGTTATTTAGAATATTTATACTTAATTTATAACATGTTATGGTGTAATCCTGGATGTCAGTCAAAACTGTAAACTCTATAATTTATTGAATTAAACTGATAAAACTCAAGAGACCAGAGAAACATATCATAATAAAGCAGTTATTATTATAGAAAGAATATATAAACACAATGGAGATTGCATCAGGACTTAATCCAGTAGCACAAAGATATAGGTCTATATCTTAACAAAACTCTCCTCTGTTTTGCACAGTGTCATACCCTTTGTTCGTAAAAAAGCGTGTTTGTTCATTACAACCCCTTTGGTTCACAGCTAAAGTGTGTAATCTTTATCTTGAAAAGAGAAGGGTGTGTGTAGCCTTTATCTTGGAAAGAGAAGGGTGTGTGTAGCCTTTATCTTGAAAAGCAAAGGGTGCGTGTAGTCTTTATCTTGAAAAGAGAAGGGCATTCAGAGAATGCAAAAGTGGGAGAAGGAAAAAGGGCATGGAAGAAAGTGATAAGGGCATGGAAGAAAGTGATAAGGGATAGTAAAAGAGAAGTTGAATCTAGGTTGGCAGATAACATTGGTTCTGACCCAAAATCATTTTTCAGGTACATCAATAATGGATGTAAGGGGACAGTTATCGTCCTCCTCAAATTACGACAGTCTAGGGTAGAGGGCAATGTAGGTATGTGTAGTGCTTTCAATGACTTTTTCAAATAGTGTGAAGGCGATATACAAAGTACTGCGGCATGGAGTGACAAAGTCCTCAATGAAATTCAAGTAGAAGATGTGGAAGTCTTAAAAATGTGTATGCGCAAGCAAAGCACCAGGACCAGATGATATCTATCCTACGGTTCTCAAGGAATCTGCTAATGTATTGTTGGTGCCAGTCACACAAATTTACACGAGTAGTGTTGCTGACGATATTGTCCAAAAGGATTGGAAGCTTGCTAATGTGATTCCAATATTTAAAAAGGGTAATAGAGAAGCCATGCCCAATTATCGTCCAGTGAGTTTGATGAGCTCTCCCTCGAAAATTTTGCTAATTATTATAAAAAAACAATTGATGAAGTGAATAGATGAGAATAATGTATTGTCGGATAACCATCATGGGTTCAGAAAGGGAATGTCATGTCTAACCAATCTCCTTTGCTTCTATGATCCCATGATTGGGTATGGCTTTGGGTATGAGCAAAAATATCAATGTTGTTTATGTTGATTTTCAACCTGGTAAACTCTTGAAGCATTTTTACATGAGATTTCGAGCAAGACAGGTGACAATGGATTATGGTCAACTGGAAATTTTCTATATATATATATATATATATATAATGAAATTTATTAATTCATCGCCAATCAACTGCTTCAACAAGGGGATACCAGTATTGATTGTTAATTGTCATTTCCAAGATGTGGTGTCAGAGGGAGTTTTTCTCTGATAGGGTTGGGAATAAATGAAATAGCTTACCTCTGGAGGGGGGGGGGCATGAATTCTAACACAACTGACACATTTAAAATGAAATAGGATAAACATATTGGGATAAATCGAGCAACTATCCATACTTTGATGTGACAACCATATTTCTTTATGAGCAGTATATTTATATTTTATCATAATTACTGGTTTTTTATTGCTCTTATTGGGTTGCTATATTTTTTATGTATTTCAGATGTGTATTCAACGTCCATATTTTTTATATATATATTTTTTCATATGGGCATTTTGTCTGTTAAGGCATTTGTATTTATAAAATTTCAAAGTTTCCAATATTGGTCTATATCAAACCCCGATATTGTTCTATATCTGGCTAAAAAGGCATAGTCAGAGATATATAGATCTATATTGTGTATGGGCCATGACAGTGTACACATTCTTCAACTTTAGGACAGTAGGTGACGCCCTTTTAGAAGAAATTAAAAAAATTATAGCTTTCTGTGGGTGGGTTTGCCCCCCCCCCCCCGAAAACGTTTCGTCTCCTCACTCACCAAAAACAGCACTAAGGCACTAAAAATTTAAGTGTTTGCTTCAATACCAGTTTAAAAAAAGGAGGAAAGCTATTCACTGACTGGTGTTGGTAAATGGTCTGCTAAAAGCCTAGCATGTGATTATACATTCAAAAGTATTTTTTAGGCATTTAACAGTTAGCTTTCATATAACATAAGGTTTTCCTTTCTCCAGGCTTTTACAATACCATATAGCCTACATATATCCAGGCTCTAACTAGGCTGAGGCAACTAGGGATAGTGTCTATTACCAAAGATATTTGCTTTACTTGCTATTCTATGTTACTTTTCTACAAATTAAAATTTGTACCTATTTTTCAATCAAGTAATGCCATGTAATACAGTAATACGCAGTAGTAGAAAAATAAATGAAAATATATCTTCATTTCCTAAATCAGTTGCTGATATGTTCACCACTAGAATTTCACGTAGTATCCTCTAAATTTCACAAGTAATTCATCATAGTTACCAGTGCAGTATATGAATGCATTCTGAAAAACTGTTTTTTTCCTAAATATGGCAATTGGCTTCATAGTTGTTAACGCATTCACATCAGGAAATGAATATTCTCGTTTTTAAAAAATAAGCATTGTCATCAAGAAACGAGAACTCTTGTTTTACACATATGTTGAAATACCTTTATATCACTTTATATAAATGAGACATTAAATAGTAATAATTATAATAATAATAATATTATTATTATTATTATTATTATATTATATTATAATTATTAATATAACATTAGCCTTATATGAATGTGTTAATAACCAAATTTTTTTTCAAACTCTTGAATACAGTAAGGTTTTTTTTCAAATCTGTTTCTAACTTTTCATAATTCAATGTTACTTTTTCACTGATGTTTCTACCATTGATGTGTTCACTTCCATCTGTTTTGCATTAAGTTCTCAACATTATAATCTGATTTTCTGAAAATATTCATTAAAATGTTGAATCTTGTCTATCATACACAACTATCTACTTACAATATTTGAAGGAATTTTTTTTATGATAGTGAGTTTTTCTATCTTGGTGTGATCCGCTAGCATGTCCTTCTCCATATTTACAAATTTCTTAAATTATTGCTACTTTCACAACGATTCCGTAAAAGAATATGCCATAGAAATAGTTTTACAGATTATCTCAAAGCTTCCAAAGATGTCTAAGGAGCTGGAACTATAAGTAGCAAAAATGTGATTTATAGTCATATTAGATTTAAAAAAATATTAGGCCTATTTCATAAAAATGACACTTTGTACATTGTTTGATGTTTTAAATCTAATTGATATGTTCTCATTTTCTGAACATTTACATTTTGAAGTCAATTTTTTTTCTTTCAGTTTTGAATCTTGCAGTCTGATGAAATAAACCATTTATCAATATATTATAAGTCAAACAAGCTTGTATATGTAATATTTCTTATACTTCTTAAAGTATCTAGGTTATCCTATTATTCTTAGTTTTTATATTGATGGACTCAAAATGACATTATGTGTTAACAGGAGTGGCTTAAGCTCATCTGCGACAAAAGAGTGACAGCGTGCTGTGTCTCATTAATTTTTGTTATTCCAAAATTTAAAAATTTAGAAGTATAAACAAAAACCTAGGCTGCCGCCTCTTACAATCTGCTGCCCGGGTGCACCGAACCCCTTGCACCCCCGCTTAAGCCGCCACTGTGTGTTAAAATATGTTTAAAAAAAATTAGCAATCTCTCAAAATCTGTCAATTTTAAAGCAAAGTTTTTTTTTATCATCTAACAAGTAGTCCAGTTCAGTCAGTGTTTCAATATCCTACAAACATGCCTTTGTTCTTCACAAATTCCCAAAAAAGGACAGATGGATAAAGAAATTTTTGTCACTCTAATGTAAAATCATCGCAATGTTTTAGACAATTGAATTAGTTGTTATAAACAACCTTTTTGGTAGTTTATATGAAGATAGACAGTGAAAATTATGTTGACAACAGAAAATTGCTTAATAATAACTATATGGTAAAATTTATTAGGTATCCAAGTTCTTTTGAAAATAATGCCCAAAAAGTCTTAAACCTTTACAAAACTCCTCAAAGATGAAAAAGGTAAATAAAATGAAATAAAATATTATTCTTGTAATTGTGTGTTAAAATAATTCATTTCATTGTAACTGAGCAAATCATATTACTTTATACCGTTTCAGTAGAACGAGTAGATTCTTTCATTTTTTTTACTGGCTTTTTCTTGGCTCTTCCACCCCAGTATGTATAGTTAACAGCTGCATATTCTAGGAGAGCAGTGAACACAAAGACGAAACACATGACTAAGTAAATATCAATAGCTTTCACATATGATATCCTTGGTAAAGAAGATCGAACTCCAGTGCTAATTGTTGTCATGGTAAGCACAGTGGTTATACCTATAAAAACAGATTGTAGAACAAAAAAAAAAATTTTCAATAGTAAATAAATTACTACTTTTCTCAACTTTTTCCACCCGCAAAGCCCCTTACCCTAATCAACGCTTATCCGCGGCTGCCCACAACAGTTTAACAAAGAATCTCTTTAAAAAGCCTTTGTGGGCCACCGTTGTAAGGCACTCCTGACAAAGATTGGAGGCGCATAGTTTGAGAACAACCTGGCCTATGATAAATAATAAATAACAACATATTCAATCATTAATGTCCAAGTAGAACTAAAATAACAATGAAGTATTTTTCTACTATAATGACCTAAATTATTTAGCATAAATATATATATATATCAACTTAAAATCATGATGCATTAGATTACATCAGATCATATAGACCCAGTAGAATTTTTATGATTTGCATCTATTTTTATCCTCTATTTTATGCATTATATTATACAGTGAAACTTCTCCAAGACAGCCACTTGGCATTCCACAAAAAAGTGGTTATCTACAGAGGTGACTGCCAAATAGAGGTTTCATGACAGGCAAAACACATTTCATGGGGGCGTATCAAAATAACGGTTTGCAATGTTACAAAAAAAATCTTATGCTCAATTTATTTACAATACCCAAAAAACAGATACATATACAGTGAAACCTCGCTACAACGATACTCGATATAACAATAAATCCTTCTACAGCAGTATTTTTTCAAAACTTGTTTGGAATAACCTATAGACCTATAACCTATAAGTCTGTAATGTTAAACTTATCTCGATATTATGATATCCTTCACTATGATATAAACCCCTCTATAACAATATTTTTTCAGAGGATTTTAAAACCGCTACAACTTTTATTATTTTTCATCCCAATGACGGCCATTATAGACGGTCATCCCAATGTTTTCTTTGTGCGGCTACTCTGAAAGGAAAAAATCTACATATTGCAACTGAATTTCTTAATGGTTGAAATCTACAATGCTACATGTTAGTTGATGCATGGGAGAGAGGAAATGTCACATATACAATACTTTTCACCACCGTAAACATAAACTTGTTGGTAATTGCTTTGTAAATCACTATCATAAACTTAATTATTAAATGCTGGTAATTTTACTTTCACATTTTCTTTCAGTGTTTAGATGAAATGCACAAAAATATTGAGAAAAATATTTCCAGCCAAATTTTTTGAAAAATTAATTCTATTTATGCTTGTGTGTATTATTACACTATAATTTATTATATCCAATCAAACATTTTTGAAAATTATCAACAGAATATACATAATTTATAATGATTATGCTGTTGAGGCTTAGAAATTACCTAAGGCAACTCTGGCAGATGTTGCTTCATGATTGATCCAAAAAGATACCCATGAGAGCATGACAATCAAAATAGATGGAAGATATGTTTGAAATATGAAGTAGCCAATGTTTCTTTTGAGTTTAAAGCTGAGTGATAATCGCTGATATGTCCCTGAAAATTCAATTCAAACTTTTAAATCATTATTCATCTGCATAGCTAATGAACTCACAACAAAACATGAAAATAATTAAATATATGAAAATTCTTTTGATTTAGAGAGATTCAAAAGAATATAACCAAATAAATTAAAAAATTATTCAGTTAAACTAGTAGTAAGAGCCATTCATATGAAAGAAGAATCAACATTTTCAAATGTTGTTCAGATGAGTTTGAAACTGGATAGTTTTAGAAGTTGAGATGATATTTGCTTATTATATCAAAACATTTCTTCATCTACCAAAGCACTTCATTCATGAGAAACATTATTTTTGTTAAAATGCAGATTTCTTAATTTTGAATAAAAGCATATCACTTGCATATTATAACAAATGCAATATATATACATATATAGCCTAATAAGAATACATATATAATGTATGCTATTTTTGTATAATTTCATATTTTTCTACTTCATTTGAATTGTTTTTGAGTTTTTAAACTTCATTAATTATATATAGTTTAAACAAAAAATGTACCTTAAACATATTTGACCATTTCAATTAAAATATACTTAAATATCATATTATTAATAACCAGAGGCAAGCTTATTTACATTAATATACACAATCACCTTTTTCATTCTACATTTCCCGCATTTTTGTTTTTATATATTTTTAGTGTATTTTGTATGTCACATTTAATTCTATATCCACGTTTGATTGAATTAGATATTATTAATTTATATTTTGATGCATTTCATGTCTGTCTTTCTGTATATACATCATGGCAAAACATAGCAGATCGAAAACTTTATTTTAGGTTTAATCTTAACCTCTTCCCCATGTCCTCAAATTCATTTTCAATTTTACATTAAAAAACATTTATTTTTAACTGCGAAACTACTTGAAATTCATTTCTGCCAACAGATGAGTATGACATTTAAAATTTAGTGCTAACATATTCAATATGTTACTACCAAATGTTTATAACATCTAGACCTAATTTAAGCTCTCTGTGAGCATTTCATTTAGCTAGGTGGACTTTTTTTTTAATTTGCTGTTTAGTGTCTCCCACAGGCAATGCAGGGTCTGAGGATGTTAAAGTAGTCTCAGAAATGTTTTGCTTTTTGCCAGTATGTGTTGTTCAGAGCCCTTGCTTTTTATGCATTCTTCAATTTCCAGCTTTTCATCTTATATTATTATTTGCAATTTTATAATTCATTTGGGATTCATTTTAGATTTTGCACTACTTCAAATTGAATTATAGTCTGACTGTTACATACGGTTATATATTTGATACCATTTATCCAAACTGCTTCTTGGTGATTATATTGGATTGATATTAATCAACATCGTTGCTTTAAATTTCACAAATTTTTGAATATAGCACAATCAGTGTTCATTTTTTGCAAGCTCGTGCAAACTTAAACAATTTGTTCATAAAATCAAAAGTTCACAAATGAGAAAGATGTTCAGACAAATGGCATATTGTTGGCGCAGGACTAGTTCATAAGAACACATCAGTGCATAAATTGAGCATTGATTATATCAAGTGCATGTACAATAGGGCTACATATTATTTTGCTAATGCACTTCTACATTCTAAGAAAGGACTTAAAGGTAACAGTTTTCAAGTAAGCTTCTTAAACTTCACATTTTTGGGCAGTATTGAAACTCTGTCAAATAACCAATCAGATGAATATTCTCCATTTTATTAAAATTAAAATTTATTTCTATTTTCCATTCCATAACTACATTTCAATGTATCAAGATGTCAATACTTCAGATCAACATGTATAAATTTGAATAGGTAAGCCTATTTATAGGTATGCACACTTCATCTTCTCTACACTTTATTTCCATTTTAATATTTCTATTTTGTCTGAGATATACAGGAGGCTCCGTGATAATGAGATCTAGCACTATGATTTTCATGTAAGTGTGTAAAATGGCATGATGACTTTAAAGTTTCACGTTTCAGTATTGTAGTGTTATATATGAGATTAGTGAATTTATTAGAAATTAGATTAGTGATTTTTAGAAAATTTCAAGAATATTGCACCCACACAAATTGAACAATTGCACCACACAAAGTACAGAATTTTTAAGTAAATATGTATCTAAAAATTTATGATTGATTATGTGTGAATATGTGTTAAATGTACATTCTGTGCTTGAAATGAATGACAATTAATTATAGATAGCAATGTTGGTGAAGAAAAATTTAAGACTTATCTCTTCATATTTGTATTCCGAAGGGACGAGTACCATGTTACGAATGGGAAATTTTACAGGAGAGCTATCTAAAGATTTCTTTTAGTGTCTTTCCATAGAGCTTTCTCATTTTATAAAGTGAATATTTCTGTAATTTATTGACATAGGATTCAGTGTCCTATACTTATGTGTAGTGTAATGAAAGTACTGCAAATTAACAGCGTTATCCCAATATTGATAAAAATAGACATAATGCTCTTTATACCTCCAGATATACATATATATTACAGATAATGTATACAGAGGTGGATTTAACAGTGGGTGCACTGGCTGTGTGCCCTTGGCTTGTCTGCTGAGAGGCCCTGTAAAACCCCAACTTTACACTTTTTCTAATTTGAGGGGCCCAATATTTTCTTCTGTGTCTCGGAAATCAACCGACCTTACTACACCTCTGGATGTACATGATTTATAGACAATTTTATGCAGTCAATCTAAAGTCCATTAAAACCATAACAGAAATGAAAAAAAATTGAAACAAAATTAAAATAGTTTTTAGGTTAGTTCACAGACCAGTGGCAAGTTCTTCTTTTCTATCCGTTGTTCCAAAGCCAATTATAGAGAACTGAGGTAACTCTGCCTTTTCAACTCCCAACACTGCATCATCCATCCAGTACATCACTACATCGTCAACTGTGTATCCATCTTAAATTAAAATACAGAATATTTAAATAAAATCAATGAAAATTTTTATTTCATTTACTGACACATACACAAGATATTTTATTCATATTGATTATTTTTATCAAATAATTTTGCTACCTGGTTGCTTCCCAAAAAATTAGGAGGAGAACTAAAGTTTTCTATAAGCTTTCACCTTTATAAAAATCATTGATAATATAGTTGTGAAAATGAAATAGCTTGTCCGTTCTTCATAATTTTCCACTTTTCGCAAAAGTAAAGCTTCCATGGGGGTATGATGACAATCTACTTACTTGGTGAGGTACAATAAACAAATATTTTAGACCCTGCCTCCTTAATATATGACAAGCCATCAACAGACAAAGGAAAGCAAGGTCGAATTTGGCAACCCCCCCCCTCCAGATTCTTTGTTGGGGGTTCGCCGTGTGCTGATTTTTCATTCAACTTTGAAAGTTCTGGCAACTCAGATGTATTTTTGGGAGCACTTCTTCCAGTTGAGGGGACTACGGCTATGATGAGTTATGAAAAGTTTTAATTCCATTTTTTAATTAATTTAATTTTTCAACTGTTTTGGTTAATTTAATTTTTTTTTCATTTGGTCATTACCAGAATTTTTTGGGAGGAGGGAAGAGGTAAAAATAATTTGGACACAAATGATTTAATTAATTAACTTCTTTACTTCCAGACTTTAACTTTTGTCAAAAATTTTTGGATGATGTGTAGTTGAGATGTGTACTACCAGAGATAAATCTCAAAAAGTGGTATTTAAAAGTGGAGAAAAGTATTATTGTTAACATATAGGAAATGAAGGGGAAAAAGATCAGAGGAACACACACACATAGTTTTCTCCATTCTTTTTTCTTTTTCTTTCAACCACCTTATCTCTGTATATATATGTAATACTTATTTTTTTTTCTCGTCAAACCGTCATGAGTAGGCTGACCATATTTGCTCGAGAAACATACGGGAAATCGAGCTTCTGAATACGGGAAAATACGGATCATAGCCGATTGTCGCCAAAAATGATGCCAAAAGTAAGCGTACTTGCCAACTCATGCTAAAATCACAGAAAAGTCGCCAATCGCAGGAAATGAAGCGGCACTTCAAATTGGAGTAAATTAAAGTAAAAAACATGACAAATATGTGAGATGAATATTCTTATTTGTAGTCGTAATTATCGTAACATAATCTCTGAGTTGGGAAGGTAATTTTATTCGTTGGTTTAAATAATAAAAAGTCAAGCTTTCTTCGTTGAAAATACGTGAAAAGCCTGGACACTTTTACAAAAGTCGAGACTGTCCCGGGAAATACGGGACGTATGGTCACCCTAGTAAAAGAAAAAAGTAAAAAATAATTTTCGTTCACAGAGTTAAGGGGTCATTCAAGTATTACGTTAGCATCGATGGGGAGGGAGTTTCCAGTTTGCTAACTTTTGATGACGAGGGGGTTCGAATGATATGCTTACGTCATGAATCACCCTTTATAAAAATATGAAATATTCTTAATGACATCTTACTTGGTGCGCCATAAACGAGAAAAACGTTTCGCTAGTTTGTGGGCACTTAGTATAATATAGATAAGTGTAAAAGAGGTATAATTTATATATTATACTATACTCTCTCTTACCTGTAATACTTACAGATAAGAGAGTAGGTACGAAGTAGATTTCTCTTTTCACCCTCACCTACCTGTTCTCTTTCACTCTTAAATGTATATAGTAGAAGGATACATCACGGAGGTAAAAAGAACTAATTTTTTTTCATAGGGTTGCAACAAAGCTTCGCGATGATGGAGAGAGGAAAGAAAATGCAAATACAAAGGCCATAACAGACAAAATGTCCAACAAAGTGGCTGAAAAAAGATGCCCATAAAAAATATGGATGTGGAGTACATATCTAAACTAAACAAAGAGAGCTTGTTTGAATTTATTCCACTAGCGTTTGGACGCAAAATTACATCCTTGATCTAAAGTGGTTAACTTTACCTTTATCTAAATATCGTAGGGTAGTGATTCGCAAACTTTCGTCACCCGATGCTCTCTTGCTTAGTTCATGGTTCATCTGCGACTCCTCATAATAGTTTAGTGGATATTTTCACTCATAAAAAACCTCTTCAAAGCATAAATAGGCTCACACATGAATATCTCTAGCTCGCCGTGACGCCCCTGATAAAGGTTGACGACACCACTAGGAGCTGTGACGCAAACTTTGGGAAACACTGTCGTACGGAAAGAACCTTTAGTTGCCAATAGCCCTAGTAATTGTTTAAGATTGAGAGTGTGTTCCAGAAATTTTTCAAGCGTTCGAAAATGTAAAAAAAACTTACGTACAGTTTCAAGGATTTGCTCCATCATTGATTTCATTATACTGGACGGCACGAAAAAATAAAATTGAATCGATTTTTCAGAAACGAAATATGAGGAATTCTCGAATCATCACAAACGAACGTATTTTGAGAATATTTTCAAACTTGGAGGGGGAATGGTCCGAAACAGCTACTTCGGGTGTTTTTGAAAATTTTGTGCCATATAATTTGAAATTTCGTGGTAATTTAGCGAAAATTGGCGATGTCCCGTATTGGAGAACCGAATTTCCCGTATTATTCTCGAGGAAATATCGTCAGCTTAAGCATATGCAGTCATCCGCGTTATGTAAATATCCTTCACCAGCAATGGAATGTTAAGGAATGAGGGAAATTTTTGGTTGTTTTTGTAGAAAAAGAAAAAAAATCGTTTCCCCTCTCTATACACTAGAATTAAATTCTACTCAATTTCAAAATTGAAACTGTAGAAATGGGGTAACCATACGTCTCGTATTTGCCGGGACAGTCCCGGTTTTTTCTGTTTTCCTGAATTAAAGAAACACAGAAATGAAACTTTTTTTTTTAATGGGAGCTGATATTTCGAAAACTTTTTTAAGTTCAAGTTATCGATGTGCCTGTTTTTTGCTTCAAAAAATGATTAATTAAAGCTGCGGAATTTCTTCAATGTAATTTATATGAGACCCATAATTAATTTCAAAACATCCTAAACTATATGGATTGAGAGATGCAATTGGATAATCTAAGACAATACGGGGACATTAATTCTCATTTTCGTGCTTGAGAAGATATAAATAAAAAGCTGAAATCAATGTGTTATTGCACGGATATCCACCTCAAAAAAGTGGATCTGGCTCATTATTTTATATTCAATTTTGTGGGCTTCGTATCTCTAAGCGAACTCAATATTTCGAAAATCAAAACTTCAATTCAATTTTTAAAATTATTGATGTGGCGGAAAATCCCACTAAATTTCCGCATTTCTACGTTAAAATCGGCAATTTTAACATTGATCTCTATGGGGATCATCCAGTGTTTGTCCCTCTGGGTGACGCTGATGATGATTACGACGTCTATTTGAAAAGCCTCATTTCGAAGCCCAATTTCACGTATTTTTCTCTGACAAATATGGTCAGCCTATGCAGAAATATCAATATTTTTTTGTAAAAAACGAAAATTGAAGGGTCTGGAGAGGGGGGAATTGGTTTCACTCCATAAAATAAAATTTTCCAGGACTGAAAAACAATGTTCAAAATTTATACAATGTGTGTGTGTTCGGTTCCTGCTCGAGAATCCTGCTCAAACTACATGTTTGGGGGGACGGGGTGGGAAGGTGAAGCCAAGAAAATTTTTTTTGTATGCAACCATTTTTTATTTGGTTTTTAACCTTCCGTCCACCCCGTCCCCCCAAACATGTAGTTTGAGCAGGATTCTCGAGCAGGAACCGAACACACACACATTGTATAAATTTTGAACATGTACAAAACTTCCAATTTTTCGATAGGTATGTCCTCTTGTCGATGATACTTCACCCTTTTTGCTAGTTTTTAACAGTAATTTCATGGCTGGTGTAACTACCAAAGAAACTGGAACGGTGGTACACTAACATGAAAGCATCCGATTGGCCTTGTCGACAGTGGGCATTTTTTCTTGTACATAGGCTTTACAAAATCTGTCCAAGGTTAAAAAATTTCTTGTTTACAGTCAAAATAACTACGAAAGGAGATGGTTTTTACACGACCATTTCTTATAACTTCCATTCATTCCTCTGGAATCTCGAGGTATAGTCCTCCTACCACGAGATGAGATTTGGCTACGGCACGTCATGTCACGTCAAACGATTCTATTTTATCCTAGAAGAACATGCCAATCGTGAAAGCTCTGTCACTGATGAACTTTTCTCGATGTGCAATCGTTTTACCAAAAAAAAATTGAATAAAATCATCCGACGTGACGTGACATGACGCAGCGAAAATTGATCTCGTGGTCGGAGGACTATATGCCTTTTGTTTAGGACGCAACATAAATCTATATTCTATCTTTTCAGAGTGATACTTTTTATACACGAACTAACCTCAAATTCATATGCACAAATCACGAATAGTATATCATCATCAGTAAAGCAAAAAAAAAAACGCACACAAATATCGCTCTCTGCCCATTTCACAAATTGAGGGGGGGGGGGATCTCATGTAGACAGTGACCTTCCTCTTGTTTTGAACGTCAAATGTGCAAAATTTTATCAAGATTGGAATAAAACTATATTTGTATTAATTACCCACAAACAAACACTCTTTATATACATATATATAAATATAGATTTTTTAAAATACGTGAAACCTCACCAGGGGCGTAGCCAGAAATTTCGTTCGGGGGGGACCAAAGTGACAGAACAATGGATTTGGCCATCTTTTTCCCTTTTCTCGGTCATTTTCTCACATTTCGGGGGGGGGACCAGACCTCCAAGTCCCCCCCCCTCGCTACGCCCTTGAACCTCACTACAACCATACTGATATAACGATGAATCCCTCTGCAACGATATTTTTCAAGTCTTGTTTGCAAATGCCTATAGTCTAATGTTGAACTGCTGCCTCTCTCGATATAACAATAATCCCTCTACATCGATATCTTTTCATTGTTCACAGAGTTATACAGTACCGAGAGAGAGAGAGATTTCACTGTATTTCTCTTCCAGCCTCTCGGCAAAAAATACCACAGATAGTAGGCAACGATGTTTCATTTGCATTAAGAAATTAGGATTTTTTTTTTAACGTACAAAAATTTATTACCATAATAATTAAAGTAAATTTATTACCGTAGAATTTATTACTGTATTATTAAAAGAAAGTTATGTGATTTATACGCATTTTTTCATTTTTCAAGTAACACCATCTTAAATGCGGCCCACCACATGCGGGCACCATTATGCGGCCCTGAATATATTACATTTTATTATATTGTAATTGTAATAAATAATAATAATAATAATAGTCCTTATGTTATTGTTTAATAAAAATATAATTATGTAATGTAAATAAATAATAATAAATAAAAAATATTTTACAATCAATAATAAAATATATATATATTTATAATAATTATAGGTTTATTTTATTATTTCATTTATCTCGAACGGGATGTATGGTAAATGGGTATTCGTAAAACGGACAACTTTGTTTTTCTTTCCCCCATAACTGGTTGCAAAAATGTTCAATCTCGCTCCATTTTTTTTTTCTTCCTCTCTATTGTAAAACAGGACTTTTTTGTTTTTTTCCTTTTGAGCTGAAATTCTGCATTTTTGTTATTCAGCCATTGTGAGGCGTTAGAATGGAACTGTTTAATGTATACCTCGCAATACGATATTTTATGTTTAATGTACAAACGTTTCATAGATCTCTCGAGAAAGTCTCGCGGGAAAAGAAATTTGAATCTGGTCAACTGTACGAAACTGATCAAGAACTCAAGGAAAGGGCTTTTTTTTCCGTCACACATTTGCCTTCACTATAGGAAGGTCATTGGTGCACACGTACGTGGATCACTGCGAATACTACGAACCTAAAATTGCTTGTCAACACAAGGGCCTCCTTCATAGTCACGCAGACTGATAACGATAACTTACAGGGAAAAAATAAGTTTGATTTAATCTTAGCTTCAGAAAGCGCAAAAAAAGAATTTCGACGGAAAAAAATATTCAAAACGCATTTTTTTTCACATTCTGATATTAGTCCATTTTGTTGATTGCAAAAGTGGTAACAATACGCAAATGATGAATAACATTATCCGTGATTCTAATAAGCAGCTTTGACTATATATTATTGTTTTTATAATAACTGGTGCTTTACTAAATAAATAAAATAAAATTATATTATGTATATTATAATATACACCCAGTGGCCAAAAAATTAGGAACACTCTTCTACTTACCACTAATATCGTGTGGGACCTCGTCTGGCTTTGATGACAGCAGATATTTTTCTAAGCATGGACACTACAAGTTGCTGAAACCGTTGAGGAAAAATATTAGCCCATGCTAACGAAATGGCAGCTCTTAATTACCTCAGATTAGACGGCGGTGTTTCGGAGCTTCTAACAGACCTTTCAACTACGTCCCAAAAATACAAATACAAAGCCACAATACACAAAATGATCAACGCGTGACTGAGAAAAGATGCCCATAACAAATATGGATGTCATATATTTCAATGTCAATGCTCAATTGGGCTGATATCGGGTGACTGAGGGGGGGGGGGGTCATTGAAGCAATTGAAACTCTGAATCATGTTCCTCAAACCAATCTGAGATAATTAAACCCCGTGGGAGGGTGCATTTGTTGGAGTAATATCATTCTTTACCCTCTTATTATGCGTATATTTGTTTTTTCCAGTGCGCGCAATTTTTGCTTCACATGGGGAACTTAGGTGACAGATAGAACAGCGCTCGAAATCATTGGTGGTCCACTCTACTGGTCAAATAAATAAAATTATTATTATTATTATCATTGCTGGTCCGCTGGTCTGAGACCACTGAATAAACAATAGGACCACCGAGAGGAACCAGTGACTTATATTTTTCAATTCTAACGCTGTAGAATATTTAATCAATGGAGCGCATATATATTTCGAGGGACCCGGGTTCGAGTTCCGGTAGAGGCAGAGATAAAATTTTTTCAAAATCAGTATCTCTACAAAATTAACCAGTTTTTCTGTATATGTTGTATTAACTAGTGAAGAGTACATCTTTCTCTAAATAGGGACTTTGGTTTTCTTTCCCCCATGTTGACCGCTAATATGTATGCATGTTCATCATTTTTCTCTCTCTAGTAAAGAGGTCTTCAACCTTTTCCAGTCGCGAGCACTGCCTGTACCCGTCATCAAAAGAATAGCAACTTTACGGCAAGTTTAACATACGAATGCATGAAATCAGGATTATTTCAATCCCTGAATGCAATTTTTACACGGTATTTTAATTGGAACATTGATCAAGTGCTCGCGAGCACGAAATTGAACACGATTATCGGGCACTCTGGGTACTACAGGGAGCACCATGGTGATCGCGAGCAACGATTTGGATGTCCTCTAGTAAATGTCGTTCGTCAGACAAGGCGTATTTCGTTTTCTCTCTGTCGTCGTCATATCTTTTCCCTTCCACACTCTGCCCGCTCACAGGTTATGCGCCCCAGAGACGAATCTCAAACAGACGGTCGCGTTTTGACATGCTTTTACGCTCGCCGGGACGGCAGTAGTGATATCTTGTTAGAAGTTTAGTTTCCATTCGTTTTATAGTGTGCATCAGGAATCTTCGCAATGATAATGACTAACATCAAAGATAGTATAGCCAAGCGGAATGATCACAATTATTCTAACTGGAAATATAAAAAAAGTGAAACTTCTACTGATTTCTTTATTTATTTACACCCACTAAAGTTTGGTTGCATTTACATTGCGGGGAAGAAAGAAAAAAGAGCACGAAAAAGAAAGGAAGATGAAGAGAAACTTTTCAAGAAAGTCATCGAGAACGACAGACCGGACCTAGGTGAAGTGAATCAAAAGGTCCTCGATCTATGGGATGAAGCCGACAGCCAAGCATAAGCATAAATATCGGACTAACTGTCGAAGAAGATTATCTCATTCACATCCGTGGTCGGAAATCAGCAAAATACATGTGAATTGATTGCCTTGAAGGAGAAGCACGAGATCACGAGAAGAGCACCCTCACCAACAAGGCTTACTAGATGAGAACAATTTGTTACTTGAAGTTAGAGAAAGGCGGAAATGTTCCCGAGCATGTCATCAGCATTCAAGAACTTGTTCTCAAGCTGAGAGACCTCGGCGAAGATTCCTTATGAGATAAGTGGAGTACCACCATGCTACTCAGCAGCCTGCCAAGGAGTTTCGACCCAATGATCACCGCATTGAAAACACGTGCCGAAACCGAGTTGACGTTTGCTGTTGTCCAGCAAAATGTCATAAAGGCAGCAACATGCGGATCCAGGCAGTATCCTCGCCGAAAGAAATGATAAACCTTGGACCAAGCAACATCAGCAAGAATAGCAAAATACACATGAATAGCAGATGCAGGAAATACATCGAGTGGAAAAAGAATCATCCGGAGAGAACTTCCAGGAGCCAGCAAACGGATCCCTTACAGTCGCAAACGGTGAAACAGTTCATGTGCTAAGCATAGGTTCTGGGAATATTGTATTGAAAAATTTAGACGGTACTATCACAAAAGTGTTACTTTCGAATGTGCTATATGCTTCTAACATGGCCCCCACATCCTGGAGCGGGGCCCCTAGGCTGGGATCTTTTGCGGGCCCCCCTGGTCAGACTTTTCACGGGCCCCTTCTGTAGTTAATTTACAGCGTGAAAAAGCAAAAAATGATGAGAACTGTCCCGGGCTCTGTCAGCCCCCCCCCCCCTTTGTGGGGGCCATGGCTCCTAATGTCGTCAGTAATCTGATATCCGTTCATCAGTTAACTTTGCACGATACTTCCGTGAACCTTCATGGTGATTATTGTGAAATTCATAAATATTGAAAGCAGATGGGCATCGGTGACTGTCGGAAATCTGTACACATTACGGTTGTCAGTTACATAAGGTGTATACAGTGACTAGACATAAAGAAAATTGCGTACACACATGGCATCGAAAAAGATCATAGAGATACAAAAACAATCAAGAATATACATGCTGAAGGAGTCGTTAATGTCTGAAATTCATCGACTGTGGTATCAGCATGTCTTGCGATACGTGCACAAAAGGGAAACTTTCAAGAGTTTCCCACTTTTTTCCCACTCCCGTTTTTTTCAGTTCCATTTCCCACGCAATCCACGAGTGAGTCGAGAGCTCGCCGTTAGATACAATTCATACCGATGTGTGCGGCCCGATGCAAACAATCACACCAACTGTAAAGCGGTTTGTTGTCACCATCGACGACTATTCAAGGTACACTCAAGTACATTTGTTGATACAAAAGTCAGATGTATTTAATGCTCTGAAACAGTACCTGAGTTCTGTTAAAAATAAATTCGGACGAAAAGTAAAGATGATTCGATTCGATCGAGGAGGTGAATATCTGAACCGAAATTTCAGCCAACTACATTATAAATCGAGTTCTAACTGGAGTAAAGGACAGAACTCCTTACAAACTGTACACGAACAGGAAGCCTACCATCAAGAACTTACAAGTTTTTGGATAGAAGTTTTTAATTTCATGTACCAACAGAGAGGCGTCAAAAGATCGACACAACACAGGAGTAGAAAGGATTTTCCTTGGGTATGATGAGGAGTCAGAAGCATATCGCTGCTATAACCAATCATCGAAGAAGGTCGTAATAAGTCGAAATGTCAGGTTCTGTGTAGAACATCGCGTAAGCGAAAGTTCCGACGTGAGTGAAGATTATGTTTGTGGAACTGAACTTTCCGGCTTAAAGGAAGCAAAAACTCAAAAGGAGAAATCCAGAAACCCTACAGAGGAGGGTCCCAAAGGTGCCAGATCCCGAATTCGTGTTACACAAAGGTCAACCAAGAGACGTGAAGTGATGAGAGCGGGCGACGACCTTTACATGGGAAATTTCTCCGAGAAGTTGACGGATGAAGACAGCGATGATGAGGAATGCCCAACCTGCAATCGTATTCTTGACAGAAGGTACTTCAACGACGGCTTCCTTGTGCATCAAGCCAGTTTGTGCCATAGTGAAGATCCGGAAACATTAGAAGACGCTATGGCCAGCCCTAAAGCGGCGAGAGGGAGAGAGCCTTTAGATATTGAACATCTTCACAACAATTCATGGGAACTCGGTAATCTTCCAGCTTTAAGAAAACCCATCAAAAGTCATTGGACTTTTAAGACGAAAAGCCAAGGTCGCCAATCGGCAATCCGTGAGAAAGTTTTAGTGGTTTACGGAGAAATTTGGACTGGATTGGGAACATTTATATTTATGACATGAACAGCATTGACAACCCTTACGTATCGGTACGAGAAATAAATGTCACGCTAATTAATTTATGACCCGTATTTTACTGGACATTCCGTATTTTCGGATGCCCAGACTTTTTTATGATAATGTCCCATTTTTCTCCATGAAACTTACTTGAATTTTCAGTTTTTACTAAAATCAAAGATTAAGATTACTTTCACAACTTTTTAATTTAATTATTATTAAAATATAAACGCTCATCTAGCTTATTTCTCATGTTCAACTTTTTTTTTCGTCCAATAAATTTTAATTCATTATGATTTGCAGTAGTTTCATTTCCTACTATTGACAATATTTTAAAGATTTTAGCGATAACTATAACGATTTTGTCTACGTTTCTCTACTTCTTCGGTGATTAATTGGCAAAATTCCGTACTTTTCTCTATGACATATAGTCAGTATAACATTGAAAATTTTGGTATAAATAGGGTGATCATAAGAATCGTATTTATAATAATTTTAACAATTAAATACAGTAATTCATATAATTTTTTATATGAATCGTATTTTATAATTATTATATAATATACAGAAAATACGAGATATATATCGCTAATTCTTGATAAACGTGGAAAAAGTTGCCAATTATGACTAAAATTTCTGAAAAATTAAGTGGAACGGGAAATTAAGAACTACTGCAAATCGACATGAATAAAGATATATTTTAAGGGGGAAAAAACGTTGCGCCATAACAAATATGTGAGATGAATATTTTGTTATAATTATCATAGTGCATATAATTTATAAATTACGAAAACCACTTTCATCCTTAATTTCAATCACGAATAAAAATTCATGTGAGCTTCGTTGGAAAATGGGAAAACGAGGCACATTAGTATGAAAAAAGTCGGGAGGGTAAAAAATTTATGAAAATACATAAATTTTTTTCAGATGAAATACGAATTATATAGACATTACGATAATTATGACTACATTAATAAGTACAGTCTACCCTCGGTTTACGAACGGCTCGATATGTGAACAATTCAGTTAACGAACAACGAAAAATGATTCGGTTTAGGAATTAATCTTGGTTTACGGACATATAAAAATGACTGAACATCGAGGGAAGTATTTTTCAGAAGTTTGTGACCACGTGACTATTTTTTTGTTATTTGAGAGAAAAGTTAATTGAAGAATTTGATTTTATCTGAGTAATAATAAAGCCCTGGAATGCGATTATCCACTATTATCCACTCAGTGATTTATGGATTTGCAGGTCATTTCAAACTTCAGGAAGCTCTACATCAGAGAACTTTTTCAAAAAAGCTTTACAATAATAATTTCGGGAAAAAAACTAACACTCATTGACTTCTCAAAAGATTATTTTAATATTCTACAAATTGCGCACTGCGTTTGCTATCATTGACAAAGCTTAGCAGTAAATATTTTATAGAACTATGAATTTGGCTTGAAGGATATTGGGGACAGATTGTATTGGATTTTAAGGGCTTTGACACTGGGATAACTGTGGTTATTTTTATTTCAGCAACTCTCTTATTATTTTAATGATTTTCATTGGTTTCACGTTTGCGCAGCTACTGCAAAAAATTCACACTAGAAAACTTCGAGGCGCCATTAACGTATTAAATCCTTTTACATTGATTCTTATGAAATATTGTTTCGGTTTACGAACAATTCAGCTTACGAACGGACTTCAGGAACGAACCAAGTCCGTTAACCGAGGGCTGACTGCATTAATTTCACATATCTATATATATAAAATAACATGTCCTGAGTGACTGATTCATGATCGCCGAGCCGAAACCTCTGAAACTATAAATGTGCAATTGGGCCAATTGTTTCATTTTATGATGTAAGGGCTCACTAGGAAGAGTTAAATTCGACCCCTTAAGGGGGTTCAAAGGTCATGTATAGAAATTATGATAAGAAGAAATCGCTGGAACTATAGGTGTGAAATTTGACCAGTGGTTTAATTTTATGATGTAAGGGCTGACTAAGAAGTTTTTTTTTTTTTTCAAAATTCGACCCCTAAGGGTTGCATAAGGAAGTTGAAAGGTCATACGAGGCAAGCGTCACTCAGCCGAAACCGCTGTAAATATGAAATTTAATCAGTATTTTCATTTTGTAATATAGAGACTCATTAAGGAGGGATTTTTTCAAAATTCAACCTCTGAGGGGGGTCATAAAGGGGGGGGGGAGGTGTTCAAAATTTATATGCGACAATCAAGAATGAACCCATACCACTGAAGCTAGAAATACGAAATTTGGTTAGTGTTATATTTTATTGTATAGAGACTCATTAAGACATGATTTCTGAAAATTCTAATTTCAACTCCCAAGGGTCATGAGGGGCTCAAATGTTACATGGGAGAGGATTCGCCGACCAGAAATTTCCGAGCGAGTAACAGCTAATTTGTCATATATATATTCAACGGTTTTCTTTTTCGTGAAATATATTTTAACTGACGGTGATTTTCAGTGGTCCTTTATTACCCTGTACCGTTAGAATTATTTTTAGGATTTTCAACCGCAATTAAAAAGTTTTTCCACGTTCAGCAACTTGAGCAAGAATCGGCGATGTCATATTTTTTTCCGCATATAGGATCTTCATTTACCATATTATTAACGATTAAATATGTTCATTTCATATTAATAAGAGTAATTGTTTGTAGTAGACCAACATGTGGACTTCAACGTGGTGTTATAATTTTGTTTGTGATTATACTGTATTGTAACTTTTTCTACACGTTTCGTTCTAACGCTATCGATTCATATGCATGATCGTCGAAGAATTTTATAGCAAGTCACACGAAAAAAATTTTTCGCATAAACCCAAAAAAAAATCTTCTTTAAAAAATTATTTTTCTCATAAAACCAAGATGAGCAGCATATTTAACAGATTCTTTTCTTTAATAGAACTAGGTGCTTAGTGATAGGTGGATGCGAGATTTTTATTCAAGTTAGAATCGTTATTCAATTAGCAGTCATATCAAATATAGGCCTACCGGTGGTCCTGAAGTCCTGACCTGTTTTGAAAAAGATATCAAAACACATAAAAACTGTTGAAGATAGAGACAAAATGGCTTTTACAGAATTTGAAAGAGAAGGTTTCAAAGTTTTTTTTTACTTGTGGTACAAAATTGCTACATGAGCATCTTGAGTGTGACGCGGAGGATGTCAAACTTATGCAGTGAAACCTCGATACAAAGGTAATCTGCGAACCAATAAAAAATATCGTTGTAGGGATTACTGTTATATCGAGAGGTATCATTCTCATCAGGCGCCGCCAAATTTATGCGGTTGTTGGTATCTCTTCAGAATTGGCATTGTTATCATCACCATAAAACGCATTTATAAGCATTTATTCGGCATCGAAAATTCTAATTGATTACTTGAAGAATAAAATTCACTTGGTTGTTTCACCCTGTAAAGTAGCTTCCTTCACAACATTATTTTTTACTGCGCAGAAAGTAGCTTCACGGCAACTTCATTAACACTTTCGGAGGGTACATATTGCAAAATACCAATGCTATTTAATTTTCCTCGAAAGAACAAAAACTGGTGAGGAATTTCAAAATACAGTCGACGCTCGATGTAATGACTCCCGTCGTCCCTCCGAAAATGGACGTTATATTGGGAGGGTCGTTATATCGAAAGGAAAACACATATGATATTAGTTATATGAAAACGTTTGAGACTTATTCTACCGGTCGTTGTAATGTAATGGTCGCTATAACGGGGGGGGGGGGGTTATTATAAAGAGCGTCGACTGCATGTTGAAAATGATCTTGAGTGAAATATAAAAATTATCATTAGCAGTTTTACAATCTCTTCAAAAAAATGTCGTTTTAGAGGTATTTATCGTAGTAAAGGACATCGTTGTATCGAGAGGAGTTTAATATTATACTATGGGCAATTCCAAAGAGGATTCAAAGAAGTATCGTTGTAGAGGGATTTATCGTTATATCAAGTATCGTTGTAGCGAGGTTTCTCTGTATAGCATTTCTTGCCATGTTATTTGTAACATGGGGGGTTACAGAGAATAGAAGTAAAGATGGCAATAAAATAAATGGATGTAAAAGAAAACTTTGAAACCTACTTTCTTAAATGCTTTAAGCCAAGAGTTCTTAAATTTTTTCCACTCGCGGTGCCCCTTACCCTAATCAACGCTTATCCGTGGCTCCTCAGCGCATTTCAACTACAGATTTTTTCGAAAGACCTTTGACGGGCCACCACTCCGTGGCGCCCCTGCAAAAGGTTGACGGCACACAATATGAGAACCCCTGTTTTAAGTTGTGTTTCTCTATCTTTAACAGCTCTATTAATTTTTTTTTCAAAACAGGTCCAAACTTTTGGACCATCCAGAATTTAATGCAAGTATAGATATAAAAAAATTAAAAAAATTCCTCAAATTCATTCAAAACATTTAGTGGTAACTGCCCAACAGAAATAAAATCAATAAATTACAAAGAAAACCAACTTTTTTTTAGTTCCATCTATTTTACTTGCATCTTTACTTCTATTCTTTGTAACACTTATGCTACAAATAACACGGCAAGAAAGAAAAAATGCTATATAGACTTGACATCTTCCGCGTCACTAAAGATGCGAATTTAGAAATTTTGTAGTAAGCTAAAAAGAACTTCGAAACCCCCCCCCCCCCCATACTTCCCTTTCAAATTCTTTAAACCGTTTGTCTCTATCTTTAAGAGCTTTTCTCAAATATCATTTCAAAACATGTCACACACACAGGTTTCATGGACCACCCTGTATATTACCTGCAGCAAGCACGGCTATGGGAGCAATCGCCCTTCCCAACAGCCAAATAACAATTTAATTTCTATATTAATTTTTCTGTTTCAAAATCGCGTTTGTTTCACAATGTTGAGGTCGGTGTTATAACAACCTCTTTACGATCACAGGAAGAACCCCGTGAATTTGGCTTCTTAGCACAACTCATAAGCTATACAAAAAACACAATAGCTAGCTTCCAGGAGCCTCATTGTGCGAGGGAGGCGATATAAAGTACGAACTGTACCAACGAAGTACCGAAAAAACCTCTGGATCGCAAAGGCTTAAAATATTCTGAAAAGAATTATAATAAAAGATACCTATATTCTATCAGTCACAAGTAACTTATCAGCATACTTACAGCTTTCAATTTCTATAGTACAATTCTGCGAATCAAGTGGATAATAATGCAAATCCATCATACATGCCAATGTTGTCGTGAATCTATAATATAAGTTATTGAATATCCGTGAGGATATTTCACAGTAAAATCATACTGAATGTAGGGCATCATACATACAAAGCCAAAAAAAATTATATTTAAATGAATATTATTGTAATGAATTATGATCAATATGAGACGCCTTATCCTTGAGGGTTGAGTTCACGTAAGGAAGAGTTCGCTAGAGAAAGAGGTGAAACAAAAAATAGAGTGCGTTTGATTCTCCTTTTTTACATTTAGCATTCCAAGGGGTATACCCCACAGGGCAGTAACTAGGATTTCTGTCATCAGTTCAAAACTTAATTTTAAAGTCGATATTTATGAATAAAAAATGTTTTTCCTTGCATTATATTTTTAAACAAAAATAATTTTTCGCACACTTTATTCCTCAAATTTTCCGCCGCCGGAGATTGCCACTCAGGGAAAGCGCTTCTTTATCCCCCCTACCCCAGTTTCCTCCTTGGTACCACGTCCTTATTCTTGAAGAGCGCATTCTCCGAAATTAGGACCAGTACTCAAAATTTCTTTTTCGTCTTTAACCAAGGACCAAATAAAGGCTTAAGTATTGGATTCTTGAATCAGTCTTTGTCTTCAATAAGAGGTTGGATGACTACATGATGTCACCGGAGATGAAGGAAATCTCACTCTTTTTGGTATATATAAACTTATATTTAAAAAAAATATATATATTGCTATCTTAGTATGGAGTAAAAAGTGAAAAATTAAATCATTAGGGTTACTTATAAGTCATTTATGCTTCTTAATGTTATATGGAAGATAGCCAAGAAGCTATTGACGACAAGAGTTTAAGAAATTAGGAAAAGTACGAAGTTGAAAGCGTCACCTGCCAACTGAAGAAAAGGAAATGAACCAAAAATAATCCACTGGTCCAATCTCAATTATGGAGCACATAAGCACTCGCAAGCAAAACCTTGAAAACACTGATGAAACAATTTTATTCGCAGACAAATCCTACCAAAACATTAAAGTCGAACTTACATAACTGAAAAGTACCCCCTTTCCCTCTGAACATCGAATAACTTTTACTGGCATTCACGAACTGAATATCGAATTTATGGTGACATGTATTGGTGACATGCAATTTTCTCTTTGTTGTTGTCACCAAAATACCAAATACAAATAACATGTTTCAAATTCCGATCAGCTACGTGTAGCTCTGTTGAAGTGACATAAAACAAAAAATATTTATAACTGTAGATACATTATTGAATAAATCTAATATTATCACCCTAATCGCAAATTCGTGTTTTAAACTCCGTTAAAACATAAATCAGTAGAAAACGTCCAATATTTACTCCATTAAGAACACTGAGCAAGCGTTAAGTTCCTAATGACGCGAATTGAAATATTTTTTGACTAATATTCTATCTACAGTTTTATGTAGGTTGAAATTATCAGTAGATGTAACAGTGTATAACTAAAGTGTCAAGATCGTATAGTGATGGCGCTTTTCGTACAGTTTGAAGTATTCTATGGAAGCATTATATTATGCTAAGGACTGTGAAAATGGCTGTAATTGTGGGTGAAATATTTCGTTTCCAAAAGTAGTACTTTTTTTTATATCGGTATTATGCGCAAAACCAAAGTAAGTAAATTTATAATTTTGTTTATTTCTATTTTCACTTTTTTTACGATAGTTCGTAACCCTTCAACTGCGGAAAAAAAATCAATTTTTTTTCGTCTCATTATTTTCTTAATAAAGAAAAATATAGTTGGAGACATATTTATTGAGAAATACAATCTCTCTCTGCGAATTGAAGTACATAATTTATATAAGAAGCCGTATAATTTTTTAATGACCATTTGATCATTTTTGTCACACCCCGGTCATTTTCTGCACACGAGGGCTAGTTAGACCAGGACCTACAATTTATTGTCGATTCCGAACGGCAACCTTTTTTTTGAGAGGTTGTGTGCTAACCTCTCGGTGTGGGACTCCCTGCGGTAGCAGTCTTTTTCTGTGGTCATGTTGCCATTTCTGTTGTACCCCTGTGTCAGGAATGTTTTCTGATAAGGACGAACCGGGTATCGAACTCGCGACAGCTTATAATTTTTTAAATTAAAAATTTAATTTTTACAATATCGCGTTGATCGTTCATAGATGATTGAGCAGTTAAAGGGTTAGAAACTGTTTTACTATCTTAATGGAGAATCCACGAAATTGAAGAAACATCAAACACAAAATAAGTTTCTCAGGGTTGTTCGGTAGTTAATGGCGGTCCCGATAAATCTTACGTTGTGTGTGTGAAAATCGGCCATTTGTTTTTTTATTTACTTCTCGAAAGTTAATGGCTACTGGTGCTGATAAAGAAGGAAAACAATTCCGTTAAGAAAATAAACGATGAAACAGGAACTTGATGTTTTCATTCCGTTAAAACAAAAGCGAAACATTCTTTAAAAAAAAAAAAAAGAAACATAAGTCACGTGCTCAAAAACACTTTGAAGGATTACTTTGACGAATCGTGCTTTCAGCTTATCTTCCGTCACTTCTGAGAGTAAGTGCACTGCCGGTGCCTGATTCTGTGACATACACTGTTAACTCACTGAAGTAAAGCCACAAATACTGCGCGATCATAATTACGCTCTTGGCATTCGTACTCAAGCGCCAAAAATCGTTCCAAGTGGCACTATGTCAAAGAAAAATTCAAGCTCCAAACCCGAAATAAACACCCACCGAAAAGCGGAGAAATAAGTTCACACTCCACTCGTTTAACTTTGCCAGCCACAAATGCTTTCCCAGCCTATAAGCCTTACCCACAGATTTGCTATTTCTGGAACCTTTGCGTTTTCCCCCCTCGCTTTCAACTTTTTCCTATATTATTAGCTGAACATCACGCACCAAAAAAAAGTATTTCATAATTCATTTGTACAACGTGGTTGTGTTGCTGTTTAAGTTTACAAATAAAATGAAAAACGTGGTCTAAGCTGTTTGAATAATTTTGCAAGTTATTTAATTTCTCACGAGAAATAATTCAGAAATTACATACAGAATTTTTTTTTTTATTTTGCTGCGAAATGTTTCGATGGATTCTGAGTAAAGTGAGAGAAGCACGTAAAACAATTGGATCAAAAATATAAAATTTAATTTCTCGCCTTTATCGAGTTACTTTTCAATCTCATTAACTCTGATATAGTATTGACGAGGTTCTGCAGATCGAACGTCGGGTGTGTACGAGAAGGACGCAGGTTATGTTAGATTTCCTGCATCGGCGTTAATCTAATAAATAAAATAACGTGTTTCCTGATCAGAATTTTTGCCAAATTTTCAGACTTATTTTGGACGTAAATTGTATTCCTTTTTCTAAGAGAAAACACGAAGTCATATATAACTAATATTACAGTATTCTATGAAAAATAGATGTAAGCATCTACGTTTGATTTCATATCGACTGCCCAGTTGATAAAGGCAATTCAGAAAATTGTATTTTTGACTTATTCACACCATGAGAAAGGTGGAAAATTCCTCTACATATTGCAAAACAGCAACAATTCCCAACTCTGCTTATACGCTCTCTACTGTAATTAAATCTCAGTTGATAGATTCCAATTCAGTTCCATACAAAGTGAATCTTTAAAATGCAGGTATCTCAAAATTTTTTTTAAGTTGTTGCGTTTTTGGACTGGACTGTCGATATACAAATATGTAGTACATTTGAACCTCTCTAATCCGGACTCTTCGGTACCTAGGTGGTTCTGGATTAGGAAATTTTCCGGATAAAGGGAAATTTGGTTTATTTTTTAAGTTTTCACATTTAAAGCCGTAATAACCATCGAACATTTTGAATCTTTCTTTTGAAAGATAATTAGTAAAGCAATATTCAGGGAAACCTCGCTACAACGATACTCGATATAACGATAAATCCCTCTACAATGATATTTTTTCAAGTCTTGTTTGAAATTGCCTATAGTCAAATGTTGAATTCCTCTCGATACAACGATATCCTTTACTACAATTAACCTCTCTATAACGATATTTTTTATAGATTTTGAAATCGATGCAACACAATATCTTTTTATAGTTCACTAAAAATTACCTTCAATATATTTTTAAATTCTTAACCAGTTTTGTTCTTTCGAGGTTGTTTGTCATTAGACTATTTTACACTATCTACCCTCCGAAATTGTTTGAAGGTGTCGAGAAGCTGCTTTCTGTGTAATACACAAAAGTGCTGTGCGATAAACCATTTTACAACGTGGAACAAGTAACTGAATATTATTTATCAACTTATCAGTTTTATTTTTTGTTGCGAATAAAAACAAATGATTTTGTATAGTAGTACTAATAACGTTCATTCAGAGGAACTACCAACAACAGTATAAGTTGTGAGTCTTACGAGTTGAATGGTGTCACTATCCCGGATGCAACTAGAGTCACCGATTTGGGAATTCTCATTGACGAGCGACTTAAGTTTTCTGAACATTGTTCAGCGGTTGTCAAAAAAGCGAATAGAATGCTTGGTCTCATTTTCAAAAAGGTCTCTTCGCGTTCTCCTAAAGTCATTCTTCCGCTTTTTCGAGGCTTAGTTCGTCCTGGACTGGAGTATGCTGTAAGGTTTTGGAGACCATACCTACAGAGGGACATAGACTTGGTTGAAGGGGTGCAGAGAAGAGCTACGCGTGTCCTTATTGGCACACAGGGCTTGAGTTATGAAGAAAGACTTCATTTTTTGAATATGTTTACATTGGATGAACGCAGGTGTCGAGGAGATATGATCGAAGTGTTCAAAATTTTCAATGGGATGGATAGGATGGACCATGAACTTTTAGTACAACGCCAATCGACTGCTTTTACAAGGGGACACCAGTATCGATTGGTGAGGGACAATGCAAGGTTATGGTGTCGCAGGAAATTTTTCTCCAATAGGGTTGTTAATAAATGGAATAGCTTACCCCCGGAGGTAGTAAATTGTAACACAATTGACACGTTTAAAAAGAAATACGATAAACATGTTGGGGTAAATCGAGAAGCTATCCATTCTTAGAATAAGACAACCATAAGTATTCTTTATGGGCATTGTATAATATTTTATCATGTGTATATATTGTTTATAATTTGTGTTAATTGCATTTTTAATTGGGTTGCTATATTTTTTGAAATACATGACATCCATATTTTTATGGGCATCTTTTTCTCAGCCACCTCGTTGGGCATTTTGCCTGTTGTGGCGTTGTATTTGTATTTGTATTTGTATTTGTATAAATTTTGTGATGATTGATGATAATGCTACATCTCGATATAACGATAACCTTTCGCCAACGACATTCTTTCTTGGTCCGCGGAGTACCGTTATGTCGAGGTTTCACTGTACATTCATATGATCACAGATAATTTAATTTAAACAATAATTTTTAATTTACATACCATTAGGGGTCATTCAAGTATTACGTCAGCATCGAGGGGGGTTTCGGATTTGCTGGCTTTTGATGACAAGGGGGGGGGGAGGGGGTTTGAAGGTTGCTTACGTCATCAACCACCCCTTTTTGTTTGAAGATATGAAATATTCTAGGCTGCTGACGAAATTTTGCTGACAGCGGGGGGGGGGGAGGAGAGGGTCAGTGTTTTACTGACTTTTGCTGACAAGGCAGGGCCGTCATTTCAACTTTTTCCAGGGGGGGGGGCAACATTTTTCCAGGGGAGGGCAAACCTTTTCCGGCGGGGGGGCAAAGCACATGTACTCAATGTATGTATATATATACCATTTTTAGTGTATTTTCGAAAGCCAGGGGGGGAGGGCCCCATGCCCTCCCCCCAAATGATGTGACAAGGATGTGGCCTGTGACAAGGGGGGGGTCAAAAACGGCTGAAAATCTGCTTACGTAATACTTGAATGGCCCCTTAGTAGTGAAAAGAGATTCCCCTTTTTTTTACTTATTCTTTAAATATATTTTGTAGGCATTGCTCATGTCTGAAAAAAAAACTGAAAAATATTTTTTTGTTTCTGAAGATCGATATATATATAAACGGTAGATTTTTCCGATTCCACAGTCATCGCAAAACATTCGTACTACTTCACCACACACCAACTCCGGCCAAACTATAATGCAATTTACTGTCGTCAACGAGTTAGATTGAAATGAAGACACCATTTATCGGTGGTCGCCTCAAGTTCGTCGGGAAAATATCTTGTTTTCAATATTCTTCGCAACGGATAGAACCGGGAACCTAACAGCAACCTTCGCGGTGGTGGACGAGAAGCTTTCCACCAGGCCACTCGGGCACAAAAGATTAGTACTGGTGTTCCGAGTTCTAGATTTCTCTCTCTCAAAAGTTCAACTTTCTCACATACTTGAAGAGTTGTTTCCGTTTATAGCTCAAACCTGCCTAATGGCTTGACGTTTTCGGTAGCTTCAGAAGTTCATTTAGATCATCATAGAAAATAATAAAGCATTGGACAATCTCTAAAACACTGAGGTTAACCGTATCACGTGGATAAATGAAGTCAAGAAAGAAAAGTTCTTCTGACTACTTATATTAATTGAGACACGGAGGGGACACATCATTTTTTCTACTTTTGAAAATCCCGAAAACTGCAGCGAACACCAACAATGTATCGTGGAAAAGAAATAAAATGCTACAAAAAGAAGGAAAAAATATCCAATGCATTAAAAGAAGTCGAAAAATACTTTTGGTATAGAAAAGGCATGACAGTTCCCAATTGAGGAAAAAAATTCCGAAGTGTCCGAATTATGGGTACCCGGATTTGAAAGGTTCTACTGTACATATGGATAAATTATTACACTTACTTGTATAATACTTTAAACTATTCAATCTAAATTAATGACTTACGACGTTGGTAAATATATTTTTGAACAAAGGTGTTGAATATGTGATAAGTCGTACTCGAAATCAAAATAAGAAAATTTTAACGCCTAGCACAAAGACTGTCTTTCTACAAGGCTTGAAGAATCCTCTGGCAGACAAGCAATGAGTCACATTTTAAATGAGAAAATTCAGATTTTTACTTACCTCATTCCATAGGTAATAGTACCATCCGATTTCAAATAAACCAATTTATTTTTCTCTGTAACTTCGTGGAGGAATGAGTTTTTATCATTTGCGAAAAATGTATCAGGAACCCAAATTTTCTCTGCGAAATCACCCGATAGTGTGAGCTCATGGTTTTCGCTGCTGAAAGATAAACGCTCATCCTTCCAATATTGGTTCAAGTACAAAGTCAGAGTATAATCCTGAATTGAAAGAATGTGCCGTATATAAATTCATATATATATATACTTTGAATTCATATGAGATACGCATTTAAGATAATCCTTTCAGACACTGTACGCACAAACGTGGGGGGTGGTTTTTGTCGCTGTAGATTTTCTTTTTTTAATCTCAGGGAGTTCAGTCCCGAATTCAATGATTCTGGGTGTTTTATCGTTGAAGTCAGGACTGAACTCCCTGGGGTTAAAAAAGAGTCTTTGCAACAAGAACAAGTAATCCCACATTCGTTTGTACTGGGGAGGGGGGGGGGGTCTGAAAGGGATATTAATATTGAAACATAACAATGCATCTGAATTGCATCAAATTTTTCGATAAATAATTTTCTTACCCATTACATGTTTCAGATGAATACTGTGTATCGAAATCATTATATTTTATATTTTTAAATGTATGTTAATTGTATTTTTTTTTACGTTAAAGCTGGTAACAAATACAAATACAACGCCACAACAGGCAAAATGCTCAACGAGGTGGCTGAACAACTTTAAAGTAAAAAAATATAATTGACGCTTTCAGAAGAAACGCCTTTTTTGTGTTTGAATAACATATATACATATTAACTGGGGAGAAAAAAAAATTATACCGTGTTTTCAAGGAATTAACCTACACATCGCGTTCGAAACTTACGTGCTTGGAATAATGGAAAAAATATCATTTTCGAGAGATATCGATTCACACTAGAATGAAACTAGAACAATACTACTGAAATTAGAAAAGCGAAAAATGTTTTCATACGCGTTTGAAAATTGAATTAACACAAGTTCTGAAACTAAGAAATAGAAAACTCACCATATTTACTTCAGAGATACTATCAAAACTAGCAATATTCAAGTCCATTCCTATGTACAAAGGCTCATCTGAGAGGAAAAATATAAAAATTCACTGAAAAATTCATTGTATCAGTGATGAAAAAAATCTCAAACGACTGTAGAAGCGCAATCAGCATAGAAAATATGAAAATAATAATCAAATTTTTAATACTGTACTTATTATGAAAAACTTACTTCCGAAATTTGGTCGAAGGCGTATGTCGTAGTCTACAAGAATAGCTTTTATAACGCTGGTTATATTCTCTAATTGACTTTTTCCTGGGAACTGGCATGTTCTGCAGAAAAGAAGCAAATATTATAAAATTATTTTACGCGCGCGCGTTATATTTATATCCAATTCAGCAAACCAAAACCAATATCAATTTAAAGAAATATATCAATATAAGAACACGATTAAGTATACGATTTAAACTGAAATTATTTTCGAAGAAATATGTTATTCAATAACACAGAATGATAGTACAGAACTAATGACGTATAACTTTTTTGTTGTAAGGGTATTTATAACTTATTTTTAAAATTATAGTTACACTACTACGAGAATGAAAAAAATATATATACTTTTAAAATTACACGACACCTGTTTTGCCATGCGTCAACTGTCAACTTTCCAATCAGCTGAAGCGCGGGAATCCGCCAAACTACGGAATGCGATTCGAAATGAGAAAACACTTACCCTGTGGTGGAGGAAGATCCAAGAATCACAAAACAATAGATGAAAAATATCAACATAACCCTCGTGTTGGTATATGGCCATCCAGAGCTACTGCGATAAAGTTGTCGTTTAAAAAGACAGCAGCCACGAGACCTTGCCCCGACTATCTGAACGGAAAACACAGGATTCACTTTTAGGTTAGTTACTTGCCCAATGCGCATGTGTCTGCGTGAAGTCAGCTTCTAAGAGGCAATGAAGGTTTGGTTGCCTTCCGGAATGGAATTCTCACGCACTCTTTTTCGTTGGGTGTGGCGGAAAGCCAGAGCGTAAAAGGATTTTTATCGATTACAAAGCGAAATGTGTTTTCATTGAAGTAACCGTGAAGCAAGAGAGACGAGTGAACAGAAACTTTCTGGAACATAGGGAGACAACGCCGGTGCTACTCTACTTCGATAGATATTTTTGTCGGGTTACAAGGAAAAATATAGCGCACTCTCCAGAACAAAGCAACTAAGCAGTGACAATGAAAGCTATACCATTAGAGAGCACGTCTCGTTAATTATGCAAATACAATGTGAGCGCACGCACGAGCACGAAAATCATATTCTGAATTATAAATCTTTATATCAAGAAGATGGTAGTATGTGTTTCCGTATTTATATTCAATCTATGTACACTATATCGCCAAAAGTCTACGTCCACTTTGGAATATAGAAATTTGGAAAAAAACTAGACAAATCGTTCTGAAATTTTGGTAACGTAAAATTCCCTACATTAGTACTCACAATCTCCAGTAAAAATTTAGTCATGAATACATTTAGGGCACCATCAAAAAATTAAATGAGAGAAAAAGGGTTTGATAAACCCTGTATATCATAAGAAGCTGCAAATAACTTGTAACTTTCACATAATGTTTAAATACGTAGCTTCGCGAAATACTTGTATGCATTTTTGTGAAAATAGCATGTATATTCACGAAGATATAAATGCTATTGTACAAAAATTCTAATTTTCATCGCATGTTTTTTGTTTATATCATGCGGAGTTTTCAACCAATTTTTATTAAACACGGAAAATTTAACACTATACTTGAGACACTGTAAAAAAAATTTAAGATGTACCATCCCAATATTCAATGAGATATATAAACATTTTAAGTAAATGGTTTTTAAATAGTTTATAAGGTTTTCGCGGCCATCATTTGATAAAAATTGTTTTTTCGGGTTCGAAAACCGTCGTCCGTTTGAGTTTGTTCTCAACGTTTCCCCAACACTAGTGGTTGGCATCTTCAGGAGAATTGGTAAACTGGATCAAAGTCAAGTTTTCCGGAGTCTCAGGTTGTATTTATGCACATAAGTGGCTTGAACTACACTATTGTTTTGTGATTGGTCAGTTGATTCTATGGCTGGCAGCGTATTGTAAACAGTTCAAACAGAACCAATCAGGTTCTACCAGCATAACAACTGTTTACAATACGCTGCCAGCCATAGAATCAACTGACCAATCACAAAACAATAGTGTAGTTCAAGCCACTTATGTGCATAAATACAACCTGAGACTCCGGAAAACTTGACTTTGATCCGGTTTATCAATTCTCCTGAAGATGCCAACCACTAGTGTTGGGGAAACGTTGAGAACAAACTCAAACGGACGACGGTCTTCGAACCCGAAAAAACAATTTTTATCAAATGGTTTTTAATTACGCATGCGCAGGAAACATATATTTTATTTTTCATAATTTGGTTGCCAGATGTGTATATACTGCAACTTATATAAAAATTCTAGTCGAATGTCGTGAAAATTAGAGAAAAATATCGGTGATATAGTGAACAATAATTTCGTTACTTGGCTGAAAGTAACTGGATAATAAGGGATTTTCTACCAATTGGTATTTCAGTTATTTTTTGTCATTTGATTATTGCTTTCGGTTTGTTAATTTTGTCATCATGCACGCGTTATGCTAAAGCACTTCTCTTAGCGTATCAGACACGCGTCTTCTCCATTCGCGTAATGCTCTGGGCTTATTCTCGAAATTATCAAATCACGGGTACTAATAGAGATACTAATTTGTGAAAAAAAATACCTCATCTCCTTAATAATATAAATGCAAATTTGTGGAAAATCTTTAATTTCCTATCATCCCTTAAGTTACTTTCAGCAAGTAACGAAGTTACTGCTATCACCGATATTTTTCTCTAATTTTCCGGACACTTGACAAGTTGCACTAAATATATATCTGACAACCAAATTATGAAAAAATGAAATATATATTTCCTGCGCATGCGTAATTAAAAATCATTTGTAAATGATTTTCAAGTAAACCTAAAATGTTTATGTATCTCACTGAATATTGGGATGTCACATCTTAAATTTTTTTACAGTGCGTTTCATGTAGCGTCAAATTTTCTGTGCTTCGTAAAATTGGTTGAAAACTCAGCATGTTATAAGCAAAAAACATACGATGAAAATTATAGAAATTAAAAAAAACAATTACATCTCCGTGAATATACATGCTATTTTCACAAAAATGCATACAAGTATTACGCAGTTATTAAATTATTACGTGAAATTTACAAGTTATTTGCGGCTTCTCTTACTGGGTAGATAAAACATTTTTTTTAATTTAATTTTTTGACGGTCCCTTAAATGCACTCGTGACTAAATTTTCACTGTAAATTGTGAGTACTAACATACGGTTTACATGACCAAAATAAATTTCAAAACGATTCATCTAGTATTTTTCTACAAATTTGAGAAAATATCTAAACTCTAAAGTGAACACAGAATTTTAACTGCATTAGTGTAAGTTATATAAATTAAAAATATTGATTAATGCTTAAAATTATACAATGTTTTTGTTCTTTTGTATCTTATATAATATTTTAAAAATCTATTACAGAAAGGAAAATCGCAGATCGCCCAGTATAGTTAATCTTTTCTGAAATACTAGATATTACAAACTTTGTTATCTATAATTAAGTAGTCTCCATTTCTATAAGTTAATAACAAGGAATAAGATCGAGCAACGAATTTATATTATGATATAGAGAGATCTTAAGAGAATTTATGTCTTATAAATAACTTATAATAGTTGTATAATTTCTTGAGTTTATTTGGTTATATATTTGCTTTGAAAGTATATGTTAGCTCATATTAGTGAAAATTGTGACACCTAAAGGAATCATCATATTGGATCAAAATTTACATGTAAAAATAATATTAATTAAAAAACAGAGAAAAACAACAATGATCAATATTGCAGTCCATATGTCAAGGTTAATTGCTAAAAATCCACATTTTACTAATCCTTAACGATTTGCAATATAGAAGCTACATTTCTGCACACCGGGGCAAAATTAAATAAGTTAAAGAATTTCTGGACGATGTTCCTGGGGACTTACCTACCACAGGCTACTATGATTCAAATGGGCAGTTTATTGGAACTGGCTGTTGGATGCCAATGACTAGCTACTTGTCGGAAGACTATGTAACAGATGTATTCAAGAAGCTCCATAGCTGGTCAACATGCAATTCTTTAAATAAGAAATGGTATCTGTTGTGCTTCGAAGAAATTCCGTACATTCCTGATAACATGTGATCAGGTCATTGCGTTACTGGACTATAGCACCATAAGTGATCTGAAGGAAAGGCATAACTTCAGCCTTCAAACTTCCCGGGGCTGTTTGTTGTTGCTAAGAGTAATTGAACAAGTTGAAGCAGCCGAGAACACTTTTTGTACCCAATCGCTCCTTAAACTATTACTACTATTATTCGTGCAATATGTCACTGGAAAATGAAGCCAGATTTTTAGATAAGCATTTCTGGAAGATGACACTCAAATTCATATTATCTAATAAATAAATAGCCATAGCTGTAGTTAAGGCTGGAGAAGGACTCTCAGAAAACATGGCATACTGCTAATTTGCGCAAAATTGTGTTGTATGTGTTATATTGAGCCCAATTAAAACATGAAGCTTCAACTTTTTTAGGCTCATGTGAATGCTGTACAACAGAAGGCTTGCATTTAGTTCCATGAGCAGCAGACGTCGTCCATTCGTCGAAGCAGATAATGCCAGACTTGTTGCAATGTTCTAATTCTATGAAAGTATTCAAGAGATTGGATGATCTGTTACTGTCATGTGAATGAGGGATCTATCAAATACAAATACAACGCCACAACAGGCAAAATGCCCAACGAGGTGGCTGAAGCCGAGGTGATCAGTCCGCTATAAAGTCACATTTCGTGGTTCATTGCTGTATTTCCAATTTTTCCTACTTCCTTTAATCCCAAGCTCCTACACTCATCACTGTTGTAGCATCTGAGTCGTTCAATGAGCAGCACTTTCATGGTAGAGAAACCTCCTTCACACAGATTGATCATTCGTTTCCTTTCAAACAAAGTAGCGTGATTGTAAGGCATACTTTGACGGGTACAAAGACTATTTTAGGAGACTTCATGGCTTACTCACGATGATAACCTACTCCTCCGGCTGTCAACAACTCTCTATTCATTCATACAAGCTCTCCCATGACAGTTCAGAGAGCACTGCTGAGCTCAGACATGCATAATCACTCTCAAATTCTTGCCATTTGCATGTCAAAATTTGTTTTGCATTTACTGTAAGTGTTACATTTTCTTCGCATGAACCCTTCACGATATTGAAAATTTCATAAACATGAGTGATTTCTATTGTAAAACTACTTATATATGCCATAATTAAAGTATCGTTGTGTCCGTAACGTGAGAGACTATGCATTGTTTGAACAGAAAGTTTGGTTTCACATACTAAATATTCAACAAATTAGCGGAATGTAAAGAAATGAAACGTCTGTTTCGATTTGTTTTGCCCGTTGTTGCTATCACCTTCACGCTGATCTCACAATTCATTTATACATCCATAATTTACATTATAGCAATTTGGCATCAATATTTTTATAGGCATCTTTTTTCAGCCACCTCGTTGGGCAGATTGTCTGTTGTGGCCTATATGAAATATGAAAATTTTAAACGGTGTAGAAACTAAAGTTTTGACGTCAGAAACATAAATTATTGGGGAAATTTAGCTCCTAAAATCTAGTGGTAAAAATTATGCACAAGATAAATGTCACATCGATGTCGTATTAACATTAGAATCACGTGAAATAAGAGGACCATCAAGGTGGGAAATTGCTAGACACTACTCAGTTTTTTCCAGAGATACAAGGCTACTATTTGAAGAAGAAAAAAAAGAAGCACATGCTGTGCGCTATTTATGGAGCATAGTTCTCGAAGCGAATAAAAAGTGTAATAAAATAAACCGCGTATATATCTAACACCGCCCTTCTTCAAGTTAGCAAGTTCTTGCAAATGAACCGAAATGAACTCCAAAAATGACTGAAAGCGTAGTTATGACGGTTGCATATTTTTAGAATAAGCATGTGGAAAAAAAAAATGTTAAATTCCATTCTCTCTATCCTTTCATTTTCCCCCACGGGTCCAAACATTCTTAGCTCTTTCGACCAGAGAGCGTCCGTTCTGAGATGATGATTATCATAGTAGTAGCACACGAAGAGTACACAAGCTTCCGTACTAGAGAACAGGCGTTTCCGCAGTTAATGAGTTTAGTGCTATTTATAAATGGCGAATACGACAGCAGTGATTAAGTTTCTTAGCTACAAGCTCCGAAGTCGAAGCAAACTTTCAGAGAAAATCCAGCATTGCACGCGACTATATCATAGATAGCTTTGAAATGAGCATAACATCAAGGTGTTGCTGTTGTTTTGTTTACTTACGTATGATTCTTTTAGGAAAAAAGCTCATGGAATTTTACAGAGAAGTGAGAAAATCGTTCACCGATATTTAATGGTAGCCAATTTTTAAAAAAAAAAGTAAGGTTACTAATACAATGAACTTTTGCACGCATCATTGATATTCATCTTTTAACATGCATACACATTTATGAGATTCTCTGTCTATTTAAAAAATTATGTGTATAAGTACAGTATATAAAATTAAAAAAAAAGGAATCTACCAAACGTTATATGGTTTTAAAGTTTTTTTTGTTTTTTTTTGCTCCTGTGGTTGACAAGATGGTGCGACGTACATGATAACTTTAGTAAATGTTTTTTTATAACTGCTCAAGACACTGTATTGCGAATTTCATTTTTTCTGAATAGCAATATATGAGGGGTTAAAGTCAGTGATAAGTCACATTTTCAACAATTCTGACCGAAATCCAGAAACTGTTGAAAGAAAAAATTAACCAAGTCTCCTCTTCAATAGTTTTGTGAAATCACAAAATTTATAAGATTGGTAACTTATATAACGACAATTCTAATAAAATATTTTTCTCAAAATAAAGATTATTCGATTTGCACCACTCTGACTTAAACCCCCCCCCCCCAATATATTCGAATATTTTTGGCCGGGATTACACTATAAAAGTTTGATAAAAGGTCTTTCATAAAAGTTGAAAAATGCAACCAATAAAAGCATCGGTAACATTCTAGCAAATACAATCGATCACTTTATTGGTTGTATTTTTCAAGTTTTACAAAAAAAGAGTTTTTATGAAACTTTTAGTGTAGTCCCGGCCTTTGATACTGTATGCTTCTTGATAGTTAGGCCGCGATTGCACTATAAAAGTTTGATAAAATATCTTTCACAAAACTTGAAAAAAAAACAACCAATAAGTCTATTGGTTACAATCACTCGAATGTAACCGATAGGCATATATATTGGTTATATTTTTCTATTTTTATACAAGAACTTATTTAAAGCTATTATAGTGTAATGCTGACCTTATCTGTGCAATGAGCAGAAGGTTTTAATGTGGGGGGGGGGGTGAGAGATTTTTATACCTTGGAACATTATTTTTCAAACTTTTTTTTCCGAGTCAGTTTTTACAGTAAAATTTCACTAAATTCGTTTCTAGTATCTGTATACTGTATGAGACATCGGGTGATATTTAAATTACCTTTCTGCTCTACTATAACCATCAGATATGGATTTAAGGCCGGTATTAAACTATAAAAGTTTGATAAAAGTTTTTTTATAAAACTTGAAAATACAACCAGTAAGCGTATCGAGCGAATATAATCAATAGTCTTACTGTTTTTTTCATGTTTTGTAAAAGATCTTTAATCAAACTTTTATAGTGTAATAACGGCCTAAGAGCGGGCTAAAATGTTCGAAGGTACAACGTTGGATCTTGCACCATGAAACATGTAATGTTGTACCTTGAAACAAGGTAAAATTACAGAGACCCAAAATACAAATATTACTGGGAAAATAATATGAGTATTTTTTGAAATACAGGTAAATCATATATTTAAATAAAATATATCAAATAATGACTCAAATATGATCATTTATATATGCAGAGAAGTAACAATAATGGAATTAGGAACGCATATATATAGATGAAATGCATAATTATTCTGCATTACACTTGAAGAAAGGGGAATAAATGTTTTAAATCTTTAGCTCTGTCATGCCTTTGATGCAGGGTGATTTCATTAGAGAAACAATATCCGTGATGTCAACATTTACTATATCTAGCACTGATGAACAATAAAATATTTTCTCACCTCTCCTCCTAAGGAAACTCACTTGGTAAAAGTTTGTGTTAGACCAATCCCACACTGTAAAAACTTTGTTTTTTTCCCCAACAAATTTGACCAGGAAATAACCAAAGGTAGATGGAAGAAGAGAAATGTGGGAAGCTGAAGTTTTTGTAGGAGAGAAGTATATAGAACTAAAATTTATAAAATATAAATTGTATTTAAACTCAAGAAAAGAAGCATTAAAGTTGGTGTAATTTGAATATTCCAAAGGTGAAGTAGGAAAATTTCATGTTTTTTTATACTGTTCCAAGATACACGATCTTTTTTGTTTCAGGGTACACGATGTTCGACCTTTTGTGGAAAATATCAATGACTTTATTCACAGTGCTTGGTAAGATTGAACACTTGGTATGGTTAATCAGGTGATTATATAGATTAGAATTACTAAATAAAGTTCATTAAACTTGCAATTTTGAGGAGAAACGCGATGATAGAAATAAGCGCACAATTTTGTTACTAAAACGTGCCTAATTACAACCCCTCCATTCTGACGACCTCCCACCAATACGAGGTTTTTTCCTCCACAAATTCTTCAAGTACTGGGATTTTTTAGTGTATCGCGACGTTTGATTAAGCGGAGTAAAAAAATGCTCTCACGAAAACCCAGGGTTCCGCAGAACACCGGTTGAAAACCTATCACCAAAATGAAGGAAAATTGTCTGGGAGATTAGATCAAGAGAGAGAGAGAGAGATCACTTTGTGTGTATTAAAACGAAAGAGAGTTATTTGAAATTAAATGAGCTCGAAGAAATTATCATGCACACATACAATTTAGATATACCTGAATGGTGTGTATGGCACAAACTGTTCAGGTATTCCTGAACTTCATAGTGTATAACGAATTTTATGCGAGTAAACGTTTCCAGATCCATTATGAATTCTATGTATGTTATCGATTGATACAGTAGACTAGAATGGGAGAAGTGTCGCAATGAACAAATTTATTTGTGACCGTGTTCTGTGTCTCGATGCTTGTGGAGACGTATTTCGTTCATTAATAAAAGGGTCTACCAATAGCCTAGTTAATGGAAAGTAGACATAGTGCCATCGACATGAATCATATTTATAATAGCCATTGGGGACGGGGATAAAAAAAGGTTAAAAAAAGAGAAGATGAAGCCAAGAAAGAACTCTCAAATAAATAAAATTATTTGTCTTATTCTGGGATCGCGTTATTGATAAAACTAACCAACGCTTTCAAAACCACGTTTAAGGTTTTTTTTACGGGCTATTGCCTTATTGATTCCTATCAATAAGATAGAATCATGAGATTAATAAATAATATAAAATCTCATATATTATTATATGGTACCTAGTGAACCTGTCGATCGTTCAGTTGACCGTAAAATATGCAAGTGCAAAAAAAAGCTGCATATAAGTGTTGCTTGCGCTGTGTCTGAATTTTTTTGCTGGTTTTATTTGTAGACTAGTAGCAGTTGATGATGACTGGGAAGAATGTTACATTTAAGCAGGACTATAGAGTATAGTTTTATAGACTATAATATAGTTTTTAACGGTTGAGGAATGTAAGCCAGTAGAGATTCAATTGCGAATGGTCACTGTGTATGGAGAAAAAAGTGCTTCGCAAAGATGACGATACTAATTGGAATGTTTGGCTATAACGGATTTATCACGTCCCGGACAGCACGAATTCTGGTGACCGGCAGTCAGACTGTGAACATTGGCAATGCAACCGAAGCAAACCGATAAAGCATCCGTCACTTGGCAAGTGAGTTCGGTATTTCTGTTGGTACTGCACACAATATTAAACCTGTTACGAAACTGGTCTGCAATATTGAAGACTGTGTTGCTAATGGATACTACACATGCTGACTGAACCATAGACGGAGATGGACTGGAAGGGCTGGGGGGGGGGCACGATGATGATGGTGATGATGATAGTTATGCATGTATGTGAGTGCGTGTAGCACACGCTTACGTGTAAATAGGTCACGGTGAATGTGATCAACATGGTGATTATGCATAATTATCGTGTTCTTTATGAATATGAAACATAGGCGGAGATAGACTTGGAAGTCTGGGATGGGGGGCACGATGATGATGATGTCAATTCATATATACACATATACATTAGGTCTGCCCACTCCACTTTTCACGCTGGTGGGGGGGGGGGGCCTGTCCTTCCCAAGCCCCCCCCCCCATGTATCTCCGCCCATGATATGAAACCATTTTGGTAAGGAGATCAAATTTTGCAAATTCATCACAATTTCCGGTGATTATGTATAATCTCCAGCTCGTGTTGCTAAATATGATAAATTTTCAACGAATTATCCGAATTTTCCGGACATTTTGCTGGCACTTCAGTCTAATAATTTATACGTTTTAATACTTATAAAAATGAATTTAAAATTAGTTTTATGTTTTTATGGCCAAATATCCGTAGTAGAACCATCATGTTACGTCAGATGCTGATCAGTGGTTTAATTTAAGCTATAACATGATTTTTTTTCATATTTATCATACTTGACAACTGCATTCGCAAATTACGCATAATCACCAATAAAAAAGAGATAATATAGGAAAATTTATTAAACTTACCTAGACGATTAGTGATTATGCATAATAACCGATGATTATAGAGAACCTCCGATTTATCACATTTATATATGTAATATAAATACATACAATATACTATGTACAAATAGTATAACGTACATAAATACAAACATGCGGTAAGGAAAAAAAGTTCAAACCTAGCAAACTGGTTAAATGGCTTAGATTGATGTACACAAACTGCAAGAGCCATAAACTTCCTCGGATAGAAAACGAAAAGTAATTTTTAAAAACGAATTGTTTAGAATTGTAAATAAAGTCATTAAAAATGTTGTTTAACCCTATCACTGTCACCTGTGGTTAGCTATTCGGTGAACATGGTACATTTCAAAAGGACACAGTGAAAGGTTTAATCAATTACAGAGCGCAAAAGAATACACCAATAAAAAAAGAACATCCCTGATCTGGCCTATCCGAAACCAAGGATTAGCCGGGTCGAGAAAATCTGGTTGAACGAGGAAGATTGATACCATTGCGAGATTGTACAGTACTGAATTATTACTGTACTATTACTTCTTCATAGAAAAATATTGCATAATATAATTGAAAATTTTTTTTAAATAAATTACAATCAAAATAGATTTCATTTTATAGAGGCAATAGGGACTTACTGCGAATTACTGTATAGCTCACTAAAGAAATCCACCTCCACAACAACTGTGTGCAAGTCCCACAGTAGATATGCGGTAACTTGATTTATCTGCGATGTCGCTCAGGAGGACTTGGAAGGCGTTGCTGAGAAAGAGAGATCATTGGATTTAGTTGATTAATAATATGAATACTTCGGTGGAATCAGTGCAAATGTCATGCGCAAAGTTTCAACGCAGTGCAATCGTTCTTTTTCGCATTTTGAAATGTATATGTCAATCAGAACATCTAGGTCTAAATTGTTGATTAAGAGTGACACCAAAAACAAAACCATGAGGTCCGAAAAGCGCTCTTGGTTCATCGAACACCTCAGCCAACTACTAATTCTCCTTATGGCTGAAAATGATCTCTCGCAACTAGCGCTGGTTGATGGCAATGTCAGACATATTTTTAAGAGAGTCTTCACATTGGGAAATATGTTTGTGTTCATAACGTTTTGCTTCATTTCTTCAACAATATTGTTGAGAGGCATGTCTGGTGGGATTCGGCGCTGACATTTTTTAGAACTGTCATTTCTGCTTCAGCATGCATGTTCATGAAAAATTTTGATTCCTTTACGTTAAGGCGGAGAAACTTCTCGCTAGATTTTGCGATTTCCAATGCTTCTCCAGAGAATCTTCTTTTCATTTCTTGCAACAAAATGTCTAAAACAGGGTAATAGAAATCGCGCTTATACTTTTGTTTCAACTCAGTTTCAACATTTCCTGTTCCAAAAACTTCGTTTTCTGAACTTCTCCCTTCTATCCTCGTTTTCTGTCCAACAGATGCCATCACTATGTAGCTATCTAGGCTCTTCGTTATCAAGAGTGTCACTGATCTTATTGATATCAGAAGGGCCAGGTAATGTTATGTTTAGTTCTTTTTGAATATTTTGGAATTCAGCATGCATGTCAGGATATGACTGCATAATGTTGAAGAAATTGCAACAAAAATCATTTTCTTTACATGCAGCAACAAGAACCAAATTTACCTTATGTGCCAAGCAATGTACATATACAGCAAACGCGTTGCTATCCCTTATGATTTTTTGTAAACCATTTTTTACCCGTGCCATCACACTAGCGCCATCGTATGATTACCCAATCATTAATGCACGGATACCGACTTCATCAAGAAATCCTTCAATAATTATAGGAAGGGCATCTGCATTTCGTGAAATACAAACATCTATAATGCCAAGTATTCTTTCTTTTATATCCTTGTTCTTGAGATAGCGAATGAAAATTGACAATTGCTGCACTCTATGACATTTTGCCTCGTCGACCATCAGAGAAAAATACCCAGCTTCATTTACTTCATTTACTATTTTTCTCAGCACTTCACTTCTCACAATTTCTAATAGTTCATTTTGTACGTGAGGGCTCGTCAAATTATGGTAATGCCCATACTTTTCTTTAAATGTTTGGTCATATTTACAAAAAAGTTCACAAAATTCTAAAAAATTACCTTTGTTATTTGATTCATCAGATTCATAGCGGCCACGAAGAAGAACCAAACCTTGCTTTGCAAAGTACAATAAAATGTCTAAAACCTTCCTGAAGTACGCTCTGTTTTCCCTTACAAGTACTTTATGGGAATCTGATATTTTAGTTGCAACGGAATCGGTGTGTTTAGAGATTGAAAACAAGTGTACTGCACTTACCGCATTTTTATGCAGTTTTTCGCTAGTTTTCTTCCAATTGTTCATGTTTCGCGTTGTAAATAAATCCTCTTAGTTTCTGGAGGGAAAATTTCTACACGCGAAGCAAAACACTGCGTCTTCTTTAACGCTGTATTCCAACCAGTCGTATTTCTCGTAATACGAAGCTGTAAAACTTCTATTGGCACCCGAAACATTGGACAGAGAATAACTAGATAATACTGGACGACATGGAATACTGTGCAAATCACCTAGATCCAGTACATCACATTTTTTTATGTTTTCCCACACTTGACGATAATGGTCCTGATATCTCACCATGAGCAACTAATTGTTTATCATTCTCACGTTTTGAACTTGGTACGAGCAACTTATAAGTTGAGAGTGCATCGGTGCTCTTCGAATCCGAAAAAAAAAAACCGTATATCTCTTGATCTTTTACTCATGACTGTTATCCAAGAACTTAATTCGTCATTCAAAAAGATATTTCACTGAAAAGGCTCAAACAAATGCAACGAAATAAATTTAGAACAGAGAAGATGGACTGAAACGAAATGAAATAAATTTATAATTGCAACTGAAAACAAAAACGTTAACTGCCCTCTAACGGCTGCCTTAATAATAAAAGAGAAATGAAAAATATAGAAAGCGAGAGACACGAATGATTATAGTAGGGTGATAAGTTCCCTTAAAAAAATAAACCACCTTCCATACACAAGGAATGGTTATTGTATACATTCACTGCAAAATTCAACTAGTAACCAGAAATGTCTGTTGTCAGCTACTACGATCAAGCTGTCTCCGGGCTTGCACCTGCTTACGAAACTGAAACTAAGGAGCCCAATTGCAGAGACAATCGTAAATACTCCAACGAATTTTATTATTTTCAAAACGGTTTACAGACTACCATATATACAATCATCAATATAACCGATGCCCAACATCCACTTCACGCTCGTTGAGTAAACAAAAAGAAAAACGAGAGAGGCACAGAAATGCTCGTCCCCATTTGAAGTATATACTATGTATACAGTATAGTAGTAACTCTCTTTCCTTTTATGAACCACAACCATTTTTATTCTTAATTCACATATTTAAGTTGAAATGATAAATTTGTGCATTTTAAAAATAAATTATCCCCCGCAATTTTTTTTAACATCCGGAAATCGTAAAGGTTTGTTGGAATCGTAAAAATCGTTGGAAATTGTAAAATTATTATCCTGGGGGGGGGGGGCATTCCCCTCCCCATGCCCCATGCCCCCCGCGAATCTCCGCCCATGGACTGAACACCAAAAGTTGAAGGGTTCTTTCTCAATTTGCAGCATTCGATGCGTAACAAAAATGACGGTGAAGAGCTTGTGTGGCTTGCAGCGGAAAGAGATGAAAGATGGTGCCACCAATTTCAACTGAAAGGAAAGCCTGTTGGCAATCTGCGAACACATCGGTCACAATATATGTTATATTTTTTTGAAAGATTCAAATTGATTCAATTTTACTAAATACTGGTCTACTACTGATGCGTTGAGAAAAGACCAACGACGACTTTTTAGCCCGAAAAGCTCTCTTTTATTCTGTAAAATGTGTTAAAACACATCACAATGTTGTTTGATTTATTGACATTCGTTCTTGTGTAATAAACAGCATGCAAGTACTTAATTTTTGTACCTGAGGAGCCAGAATAACGTGAAGCTATGAAGCTAAATGGAAGTTACTATAGTTTAGTACTGATATTTGGGCTCAGTGCTTCATGACATTCGTAAAACACATAAAATTAAACAATTTAATATAGAATACCAACTAAATAACGCAAAAATTTTAACTCCATTCCTTTGGCTCTGAAATGCAGGTTTTCTTATTATTTGGACGATTCTCGTTTCAATGAACTTTTCCATACAATAAGAATCCGGAAACCTATGGATCGCAATGTTCATGAAAACAAGACGATAAGTGTTAAATAAAAGTTCGTTTTCTTATTATTACATCATGTTATGCTGACTGATGAATACCGTTGAAAAATCTGCACAGGAAAAAGAGTTATGTTTATTAAATGAAACTATATGGAACGAACTAAAATTTACAAAAAGCAATAAAATAATAACCCGAATTTTAAGGCTAATGATTCTCAGGAGAGTGAAAATCTAAATTTAAGCTAACGAATAGCCTGGCATATTTCCACATTGCTGTCTTGTATACACTTTCTCACGTGGGATGTATGTGAGGGTGAGTCTCGAACACATGAGATTCGATGGCACTGAACATTAAAAATTGTTACTGAAAAGAAAAACTAAGTCGGTAGCTTCCTGAGCTGACTTAGGTTTTAAAATAGAACTAACTCATAGGCTCATTGCAAAAAAGAACATCTTCCACTATAATCGGCCAGTTAAACAGCTGTTATTTTGAATTGCACGAGATGGGACTCAAATGATAAGCAGAACGTGGATAAAGACATGATATAAAGCTTTTGTTACATCCAAAAAGACAAAATTACTTTTGTGGAATAGAAAAAGCAAAGTGCCTTGGACTAGATTTTTCGTCCATGCTACCGAACATTTTTTTTTTAATGATTTCTTCCAGATGACATCCACTCATTTTAAATGCATGCAAAATACATCAGGAAAAACATAAATACGTGAAATATACTTAGATGTATTACTCTTTGTTATTCAAGCAATTACATGAGTATGTGTTAGGTTAATTTACTTCTTTGAAATAATCAAATTTTTTCCCTATTTTTCAAGATTTTGTTTTTTCTTCCGTCATATAGAAATATATTTGGTAAAAGAATGAGTAACCATTTTTGTCAAATCACTTGTTTCCAACATATAAAATTTTTTTAACTGAGATGTAAAAGAGAGAAATATAGCCTTGATCTGAAAATTTGTATGCCCACAACAATCACAAATTGAGAGTGATTCATTTTATAGATTGGGGATCTCGTTTAAATTATTTCGGTTCACTACAAACTGGGTATACCATGATATAAAATATTTCTGGTCTACGTCTATACTATTTAAATTTTTCGAAATAAAGTGTACAGACCGATGTTCAATGCAAACAAATATGAAACAGAATCTCAACGGAATCTGAGAGTTTTGAGTCTAATTCAATGACACGGAATATAAAATGAGAACTCTATTGTTCAATCCATTAAATCATCACGATCTTTCCAACGTACGTGAAAATTACTAGCAATCGAATTCTATCAAAACATTCCTACTATACGATGTCATATTTGAATACTGAAGGTCTAGTTTGACAAGTCCAGGATCAGAAGTAGAAAAAAGCAGGCTCATTGTTTGAAGAGTAGTTATGCCAGTGTTACAACACCGCAACAATTTAGTGTCGCAATTGGAACGATCCTAATTAAGAGGTTAATAATCGCTTACAAGCGTACTCTCACAAGCTACAAGAGTAAACAGAAATCTCGGTGGCAGACCTCCAGTTCCAGACTATGATGATAGCGCATTAGTCCCCTCCACGTCTACCCCACGTTTGAAAAATTCCTCTGAACAGATGCAGTGGAAGTTTCTTCCAGTTCACCTTGTTTAAAAGAAGTTGGTTCACAAACTTGAGATCTTCTTGTAAAGTTTGGCGCTACTTGGCAGCATTCAAACCACACAGTGTTTGTAGAAATGGTTTTGGCAAATCGTCAGGGGGGGAAATGAGAAGAAATGCCTCAAAGCATACGCACACGCTACTATCCAGTCCCACAGTAGATATGCGGTAACTTGATTTATCTGCGATGTCGCTCAGGAGGACTTGGAAGGCGTTGCTGGAGCTAAGGAAGGGAGATCATTGGATTTAGTTGATTAATAATATGAATACTTCGGAGGAATCAGTGCAAATGTCATGCGTTAATCATTCGGTTGCTATTATTCAGCTGCTGTGCTTTTATTTTTTGAACTGATTTTCGTACAATTTAATGTATATTCAAAAGGCACATTAGCAATGAAATGTGGACTACCCGTCAGTATAAATATTGCATTTCTCCTATCTGTCAGTGGACTATCATACAAGCCCTCACGGTGATACTAAATCTGATTTATAAACATTGCATCTCTATTGTGGTCCTGGATTGTTTGCTAAGAGCTCAAAGGTATGCATATTTTGTGTTTATTCACAGCGTGATTTATCAACCCATTGACGTCTCTAAATAATTTTTTTTTATCATTCAATTTTACAGTGTAACCTTAGCCTACCTAATGCTAGCTTGTGTATGTGCCGCAGAAAATTCAAAAGATCAAAATCCTCCAATTAAAATATTCAAAGAATATTAAAAATCATCTTTTACCAGAGAGAGTTTCCCCAAACTTCTGTGAAAAATTTAAATCAAGTTTCTGTTCAAGTCAGTAAGTTGAAAATTAACCAGTGTCTTCTAACTCATCAATTCAATGCGTGACAATCTTAAATAATCAACGAACGATGAAAAGCCCATACTTTTAAGGTGAATTTCAAAATACTCAAAATAAATGCTGCATTATTTACCTGACATTCACAAAATATTTCATATTGGTACGAGTAATAGTGTTACTTGAGGTATATACTCTATTCATAGAGTGGTATCTCGAATTACGGGTCTCTTTCCGAGTAGTTCAAGAAACGAGCAAAAATAATAGTAAAAAATCCTTCAATTTGCAAGCAAATGTACAACTTGAAACTCAATGGAAAGGCTCATTTAATACACAATAGCTTGGCCACTTTAAGCAAGTTCAAGCAGATAGCGATTGTCAGAGAGTATTATTTTCTGCATTTGTCTTGGGAGAGCAAAACTATTTTCACTCTGCATTGAATGCATCGTGCTGATTGATTTATATATAACACTGATTTTTATACAATTACTAATATTGTAGAAATGTGAAACGACTCAAAAATATCGATTACCACTGGTTTAAATGGAAGAAATATATAAGTTTTACATGAGGAGAAAACTTTCAAGAACGAATCAAACTCGAATTCACAAGGTACAATTGTGTTTAGAAATGACATTCCTTCATACGTATTGCAATGATCGGAAATTATTTGTATGTTTTCACTGAATTACTTTCTAATCATATCCTAAGTACGTATATACGAACTACGGTTGAGCGCGCTAGCGCAGGTCGATAAGATACTCGCCTAAAGTACCAAAGGATGTTTAGAGGTCTAGTGAGTTCGATACCCGTGGTTCGTCCTTGTCAGAAACTTTCATGACACAGGAGTACAACAGAAACGGCGACATAACCACAGAAAAAGATTGCTACCGCAGGGAGTCCCACACCGAGGGGTTAACGCAACAACTTCTCGCTGAGTATAAAAAAGGCTGCCATGTTCGGAATAGGCAATAAATTGTAGGTCCCGGTCTAATTAGCCTTCGTGAGCAGAAAATGACCGTGTAGTACTATGTTTATATTACAAATAAAGTGAAATTTTTAATTTTGGAAATAGTTGTTTGGCTGGTCAAGTTTAATTGAACTTACTGTACTAGGTTGAATGACCATACATTTTAAATATGACCTATTTGGAAAGTATATCACGAAATTGTTGTAACATGCATATTCTTTAACATATTACACTAGAAGATTATGCCTTATTTGAACTTGTTTTTATAGTTTAATGATCGCTTTGTGTGTGAAACAAGTCATAAAAGTACATTGAATAAAATCTCTGAGATGAATGATAAAGTGGTTTTTCGCCATTGTAACAAAGTATCAAACGCAGAATTGTGATCCAAGCACCGGTGATTTCGTGTGGTTTTGTTTGTTCAAAATCGCTTTTGGTCTTCTGTCAAGTTAACCTTTGTTAAGCTAACTAGTAGTCTTTTGTCAAGCTGATCTAATTTTAGCAAACTGGATTGCCCCTGGAACTGCAAAAAGTATCATTTGATAATTACCGTAAGTATCTACGATGTCAATTTCGCTATAAAAATGCACACACACACGATGGAAATTATCTAATTAAAAACTTAATTATTAATTTTGAAGTATATATTTAAGTATCGCAAGAAAAGAATCCATAAGAAACCTAATATTCTAATACTAAACTAACCCGTTTAATATTAGGACTCGATGATAAAAAAAAAAAAGAGAAAATAGTTCAATTTCTGACTCCTATTTTGTTAAGCCCTATCTCAAGAGATTGAAAAACAAACATTGTCGCCACAACCGTTTTCTAGTAGTGTTAAAGTAAGACCATTAAGATAGGTTCAAGTAATGCCTGCCATCAACAACGGTTCAAGTATAGCCATCAACAGCAGTTCAAGTTCTGCCATCACCACCTTACGCTGTTTGTAAGAAACCACATAAAAAGTTAGGATATATCGTGAAAAGAAAAAGAGGAATCCTTGCCAGAAAAAATCTTGTCTCTTGTGTGGTCGACCCCAGCTTGACAGCTAAAAGTGTACAAACTTGTAACTGCGGTTAGAAGCGACAGATGAAAACCATCGCTTTGGTTTTATATCCAAAACAATCTTCAGAGCTGTATTTCAAGTTTACGATTGTAACTTTACTCGGTCGAGTTATACGTGACAACATTCAGTTGACGTTTACGACGCAACATTGTTAGATAATACATTTACCCTCACATACTAGTGAAATGCCTTTATCTGACATTAGGCTGTGATTTACACAAGAATATGTCAGTCTATAATGTCTTTGACTCTTATCTGACACATTTTTTTCACCCCCTTCTTCCCAAATATACTCCTTTCAAACGGAAAAAAAACTGTGGTGATCTTGATCACTTTTCAGCAAAGGTTGTACCGGAAACGATAAGTACCAATCTTAACAATTACTAACATAGTAAAATTCCGATAATTCAAAGTAATTTAGATTTCAAAAAAAGTACTCTTATTCAGTAGAATATGCTATATATGATCGAAATTCTCAAACTATCACGTGAAATATGAGTCTCTATTATAGACGTAGTGAAAATAACCAATCAAAAAATATGAAAAACGAGCGGAAATTCACTTACTAAAAAAATTCATTATTACAGCAATTCAGAATTAATAATAGAAAAAATGTACACCCATAACATATCAGAATATGGACAAAGATGCATGAACATGTGGTAAAATATTTTAAAAAATGTACGCAAACATTCACTGGTTCAATTGAATTTAGGTGATCACAGTATGCAAAGTGGAAAAATGATTGAAAAATATTGGCACCAAAAACAGTGATACAAAACAATTTGCATCTGAGAAGAATAGCCGTGAACATTCATATCATCCATTTCTTGGATTTTTGTTGATTTAAAATAGTGTGTACTTGATATATATATATATATATAGGAATTTTTTTAATTTTTTAATTTAAATATTTTATAAGGGACATCTTAATCTTAAAGCATAAGCTCCAGGGCAAAGCAATGCAATGGAAATTGATGTAAGCTGCAATGAAAGCTCATCATGGGAATCCTCACAAACCAAGATCTCCTGGGCCGAGCCCGATTATGCCCACGCGTTAAGACGGCTCTGTTTCTATGCCTTAAATAAGCTTTGGTACATTTAAAATCTGAAAAAAGTAGGTTCTTATTAAAAAAAATGGTTAAAGTTTTAGGAAAAAAGAGGGAATACAAGTACAAATGTAAAGGGAATACACACTACTCCTAAATTTGAACCCCATTCAGTGTCAACCATACGCTCTGATTTACGTATGTTCGTATCAAACACCGTACTTTTTAGTTCCGAATTTGTAATTCACACTGCGCTAAACTCTGTAAGACACCGGGTTCTAAGATCTTATTGCTTAAAGTATTGCAGACTTAGAATGTAAGCATATTCTAAATACAAATGCAAAGGTCACAACTTTCAAAATGCCAAACGAGGTGGTTGAAAAAAGGTGCCCATAAGCAATATAGTTGTCAAATACAATCTCGAAACTGACGGGACCGAAAAAAAATTCGAGATAAAGAGTTTTTGCGAAAGGAAAAACACGGCAAAAATGGCGAAAATTTCGATTGGCAAAAACTAAAATACTAAATTTTACTACATATTAATTACATTTTTTTGTCAGGTTACACAATATTAATGTTCAATTACACTATATTCAAATACACTAAAATACGTCAACTTTTTTTGTTCAATTCAAGTTTTAGTTATAGGCCTATATATTATTTAAAATAATCCGAAAGCTTAGATTGATGCTTAATTTTTTTCTTTTTGACCCTTCATGTAACACGGCCCTCGTATCTTGGAGCAGAGCCCCTAGGCTGGGATCTTTGGCAGGTCCCCAAGATAGACTAAAAGCTAGATGCATATAAACTAATATCAATACAAAATGGGTTCAAATACTTTGCAGTTGGACAAAGTTTTAAAAAATGAATGCCTTCATTTTTTTGTAACGAATATGCCTATCTTAACAGTCAAGAAAAGCTACTATAATTTTTTTACATCTACATAAAGCTGATGGATGGCATGCAATATCTTCTCGTCTATGGGCTAATACAATAGAAGACACGTGCAAATTAAAAGAATATTTCAGTGAGCTAAGACCTAGTATCCTTAACAATCTTTTGAAACAAAAGAACAATTATGGCGTATCGCCAGTTTGACGGCATTGAGCTCTCTTTCACATTATCTGCTTGTAGAGCCTCCCATACCTCTTGATTTCTTTTTCGCTCATCTTACCTTACGTATTTTCGGGCCTTAAGTATAACTTCATCATTGTCCCATTACTCACTCAGTGTCCTGAGAGAAGGCATCAGAGGATAAGATATAAACCACTGTAATAAACTGATAACTCTATCCAATACATTTAGATAAGCAACAAGATGAACCGTATAAATCTCAGATCGCTTTTAATGCTACTCAAAACACTTTAGTCACACCTAAATAAAAAATGAATATGGTAAAACGCGTAAAAAGATTAGAAAATAAATTCCTCTAATTTGAAAGTAACTAAATGATAGAAGAAATAAAATTAATGATTAATGTATCGATAGTGTGCAGAAAGCATTTGAATTCGTAACAAATTTTAAGTATAGTAAGGAGTTTATATAATGATTATATATATAAAAGAGTATATAAATAACTCCGTAAATTTTCTCTTTGACCACAGTGTATCTGCTGCTCCAATGTCTGAAGACATTCTAAACTACACTTCCTCTTTGCTGGACAGTTTACTGGCAGAAAAAAATTACAACCGACAATTAAGACCAGTCTTTGGAGGTAAGAATGATTTTGGTAGGTTTTTGGATTTTATATTCTCCTTTTCAGCATGTTTTTTTATTCTAATTTGTATTATTTATTTTTTATTCACAGAAAAAAAAAAAGAAATATACTCACAAAGGCGTGTAGGGTAGTAGTTTTCTTACTCTTTATGCCTTTGTGCAATGGCGTATGGAGTTTATGCCATAATACACATGATGTATATCAGGGCCGGAACTAGAGGGTGCAGAGGGGGGCAACTGTCTCGGGCGAAAAATTTAGGGGGGGGGGTGGCAGTTTTAGGTGGGAACAAAGAACACCGTTACAGAATTATCGAATTTTAAAGTTGTGGGGGCGGTAAAATAATGTTTGCACCAGGCGGCAAAAATCCTAGTTACGGCCCTGATGTGTGCAACTAACAAAGCAAGTAGAGTTTTTTCTATCATGAAAACTTGTCATTATCTGTCACTCGAAAGTTTACAAACGTCTACCATTTCTCCATCTACGCAGGAATTGCTTCAATATCAATTCCATATATATCCAAACCTTTAAGCTGATTCTTCTATATGAATAACTCGAATCATATTCTTTGTTCGCCCCATATATATTTTATATATATATATATATATAAATAGCCTTTTACAACACTTCTATGCATTTAGGAAGGTATGGTGCTCTGTGCGGCCAAGATGGTTATCGTCGTGCTCTGAGCGACCATTTTTTTATTTCTTCATTTATTAAATCTTCATTCTTTACTTGGACAAATCTTTCTTTTTGTGATATCTTGGTGAATGAGTCGAATAGAAAATTCGATAAGATTTCCGTTCTTCTTTAGCTTAAAACTTCCCCTTATATCACCAATATTAGGTGGAAATATAGGAATACAGTAGATATCGTTTCAACGACCTTCTTGAATATCTCCTTTATGCGACTTCCACATTTATACCACGTTTGGCTTCGGTCACAATCTGTGCTCGCAAATATGCTTCTAGATGCGTGATTCACGCATTAAAATCCAATTTCACTCCTCCAAATTTCGTTGAGGAGTGAAAATACTTCTTCAAATTTTAGGTTATTTTGTTTTAAATAAATTAATATATATATTTCTCTGGTTTTTTTTTTCATTTAAACAAATATTCTTCTCTTTACAAAATTACTCCTTGAAATTTTGTGAATGAAAATTTTTACTTTTGAAAATTATTTTTGCGGATAACACTAGTCACAATTCCTCTCTGTAGATTGCAATGGTAAAACATTTCATTTATACGACAAACAACTTCAATTATGTCCACTCTACCCTCTATCGCTTTGAATCCCTAAACCCTATCGCTTTGAATTCCTCGTAAAACAAGCTGACAGGAACGCCAACATGGCTGGAGATACGGGGTAGGGGTGGCATGAAGGACAATACCCGCAAGCTTTAATGAAGGATTCGATTTATCCAATGCATGTGCATATATTGTATATGAATTGACATTATCATCGTGCCCCCCCCCCCCCAGCATTTCAAGTCCATCTTCGCCTATGAACGCCAAATCTTTTTAAAAAGATATCATTTCTATCCATCGAATCCACGTAATTTTTGTAGATTTTAAATAAATTAAGATTATAAATCAGCGTTTTCCAACTTTTCTGAACCAGTAAAATGTCTGAAACAATTCAAAGGACCACTAAATTGCAGCATATTTACAGTAGTGTAACCACATGACCCGTATTTTACATGACATTCCTGTTCCTGTTTCACGTGAATTTCACGTAAATTTGGCCGTTCCGTGTTCCTTTATACAATTTTCCTGCTTATTTCAACGAAACTAATTTTTACTGAAATCGTGAATGAAGGTATTTTTGATAATTTGTAAAATATTTTGATAATTTGTAAAATATTTTGATAATTTGTAAAATATTTTGATAATTTGTAAAATATTTTGATAATTTGTAAAATATTTTGATAATTTGTAAAATATTTTGATAATTTGTAAAATATTTTGATAATTTGTAAAATATTTTGATAATTTGTAAAATATTTTGATAATTATGACTATAATTGTTAAATTCTCACCTCGTGTATTTGCCATGCTAAACGTTTTCTTTTTTGGTTAATTACAGTTCAATTCAATGCGATATCCAGTATCCCGCCATTTCTCACCCCTCGTTAATTTTTCAGAAATTTTAGTACAGTTGGTAATTTTGCCAGCATTTTCAGTGATGTCCAGTATTTTTCTTTATAAAATTCTAATTTCCCATATTTTTCTAACGAAATGGTCACCATGCCATGATGAGCTTTTTTTTTTCCTGAAATATGTTTTTTTCTGTGATTTGTAGTAGCTCAAAATACCAAAATTAAACAGGCTAATATTTAAAAATAATTGCATTTCATTAAATCTTTGATTACATGATGAAAAAACCAAGACAAACAGATGTCCCGAAAGAATTTTTCGTGACAGTGCATTAATTAGTTAAAAACCAGGATGTCTGGCCACCTTTCATGAATCTGTAACAAAAACTTCTGTTTTGAACTAGATGATATGAGCGTTTAAAATGCGGCCAATTTAGTCAGACATCCGATATTTAGGACTTATTTACTCCGAAAATTAAATTCATTTGGCACTCTGTGAACGTGTTCGTAATCGTTTCAACAAAATTGAAATGTAGGAACAGGGAATGAAGTTTCTTTTTCAAATTCAAACTTTTTTCTGTTATTTTTTCCCTTGAAATTAAAAAAAAGTCAATAACGACGCTGACATAGGTAAAAATTGAATAATTTCACTTTAATGGACATCTTACTATGGTTTGATATGGTCTCATATTTGCGTTACGTTTTCACAAAACTAACGATTGTTAATTGTAATGACTAATGACTGAATTTTTTCTACATTGTTATCTAAGGGAAAATGGCCTGTGGCGAAAGTTTTTGTGAAACACTGAACTAGTCATCTTATCAAAATCGTCAAATATGATCATATTTTAAATATAACGGAAAGAGAATAAATTTCGACGTACTTTTCTACTCATTTTCTCAAGTTTGAATACTACCACAGCTGTTTTTGGAATCTTGTACGAGTACAGCTTGTTAAACGATGCGATGGGCTGAGTTTTAAACACTGTGTTCTATACAGGAACATTTTGGTGTGCGAAAATCCGAAGTTATGAAATGAATATCTGACAAAGTTGGTGGCAACCCTTTCCCATCTGTAGGTGTTGAATGTTGATTCCTCAACATTCTGGCCTGATGGCAGTCAATGTCCTATGGAATCTCAAATATCTTCAATCAATATGTTCAATCGGAGAACGATGTGGTTGTTTGAAAATTTGTGTCGGAAGTACGAAGACAGTGGGGGATTTCATTTATTAACAACTAAAGCGAGGATCTACCGTAACAAAGTGTCTATGAGCACAGAACAAGTTTTGACCCCAACATGTTTGAATTTTTATGACAATAGAGAGTGATCTATTTCAACTAACTCTGAACAATGAATTAGGATTTCTTCGGAAATTATTTCTCCAATTTTGTTTCACACTTTTTGTACATTGTTTCACACTTTTTGTACATTGTTTCACACTTTTTGTACATTGTTTCAAATTTAAACATGTCTCGAACTTTTTGAAATGTCCTTTCAGTAAGAAATCTAACTGAAAAAAATACATATATTGATAAAACAAGGTGATAAACGTGGCATGAATTTTTTCTTGACATGGATTTTCTAGAGAGAGGAAAAAAGGTTTGGTGACTAACATAATCACTCTTCTTCTGTCTCAAAATGTCATTTTTATATCGCCAGTTCACAGAAAACATTTTTGTCAAGGAAAAAAAAATATTGTAGGTCGTCCAAATTTTATTCTTTTGCTAGGAAGTAGCAAATATGTATGAAACTCTCGCGCGTTCTCAGCTTCTAAAATAAGCATTCCTATTTTCGTATGTTACGTTACTTCATACGTGAAATAAGAAAGCGGTCATTAATTTGATGGTAAAAAGCAAAAAAATAGCGAAAATTATGGATGTATATATATATATATAAATATGTACCGCAGCAGGTTCCTTTGGCAAATTAAATTGAATGAAGGAAGAAAACATCCCACGGTGCCATCAAAGAAAGTTCTGTGTTGAACACATAAGTAAACATCAACCTCTGTGCTAAATTTTTTGTGATTCTCAGTTATTTATTAACCATTTTTCTCTATAATTCTATTACTTCGCATAAAAACCTTGAATCTACTTCTATGGTGTCATAATGAGCATCATACATTGTTTGATGTAGAAAATTGCTTCTGAAAATGAATGTTTTGATAGGAGTATCTGTAAAAATATACTTAATGTGGGTGTTTGACCGTTAAAGCTCCGAAGCCGTTAATATGCACATTACCTAAGTAATCTGCAAATTAACTAGGCCGATCCGTTAAAGTGCTGAATCATTTACGAAATAAGTTTTCCACGCTTTACCTAGGTAATTCGCACATTAACGAGTTCAGCAGATTACATAGGTAATTTGAGAAATGAAACAATTTTCCGCACTTTAACGGATCGGCTTGGTTAATCTTCAGATTACCTAGGTAATATGCGCATTACCTGTGCGTGTGTGAGATTTCCACACAAAACGGCAACAGGTACAGGGGTTGGACAAAATAATGTGAACACCTGTGCAAAAAACAACACTCGAGGGAACCTGTCGTGTACGCCCGCCCTCTAGTGTGGAAGAGTTCCACTTAGTGGGCGATAATGTGCATAGTCGTATCAGTGATAGCGTTCGGATGTGATGTATATTGGGGCGTTAAAACTTCGTTATGGCTGACCTCACAGATTTCGAAAGAGGCATGATTGTTGGAGCCCGTCTTACCGGGGTCACGGTAATGAAAACGGTCACTTTTGTTGGAGTCGGGAGAAGTATTGTGTCGATGGTAATGACAGCCTATAGCAAACAGGGAAAGACATCATCTACCAAGCATAACAGTGGCCGAAAGTCGAAGATGGCTGATAGACCCAGAAGGGTTTTGAAGCGGATTGTGTGGCCAGAAAGCACAAGATAACAGCATCCCAGATAACAGCTGAGATGAACACGCATCTACAGGAAGGTGTATCGACAAAAACTATCCGCCGTGAACTGCATGCAGCAAACATACAAGGTAGAGCGACTATTCCAAAATCATTGGTGACACCATGCAATGCCCTGAAACGACAAACATGGTGTCACGAACATAAGAATTTGACACAACAACAATGGTAGAATGTAATCTCGTGAGACGAATCGTCGTTTACATTATTCCAGATTAACGGACGTTTATACGTTTGGAGAATGCCAGCACAAGCTTATGATGTTGACTGTCTCCTTTCTACTGTTAAGCATGGAGAGGGATCAGTGGTGCTGTGGGGCATCATGTCTCACTATGGTATCGGCCCACTTGTTGTCCTGGATGGACGGGTTAAAGCATCGGTTTATGTCAGTATTCTGGCCGACCATCTCCATTCAATGGTGCAATATTGGTTCCCTGATTCTCGACCTGTGTTCCAAGATGTAATTCGCCCGTTTACACTGCTGGAATTGTCGGAGACTGGCTTGATGAACACGATGATGAACTGCAACACCTCGTGTGGTCCGCTCAGTTCCCTGATCTTAATATAATTGAACCTTTGTGGGGTATTTTGGAGGCCAAACTGAGCAGTAGGTTTCCACCTCCAAAGATACGTTCTGAATTAGTGACCCCTTTTTGCAGGAGGAGTGGCTACGTATCCCCGTGACTGTGGTGCATGACTTGTATTTGTCCATCTCACGACGGATACAAGCTGTAATTAATGCAAAAGGAGGGCCAACAGCCTATTAATAAAGATTTTGTCTCATTTCACAGGTGTTGATATTATTTTGTCCAACCCCTGTATATATCACCATGTAACGTGAATTTAAATATTTTTTGTGAAAGGTGGCGAGTGCTCGTAGTAACGTTATGTGGTTATGAAATAAAAGTAGGTACTAGGCATTTAATATGACGCATAATACGACCAATGCCGACATCAGATCACCTTAAATTTCACGTGCGCTGAATATCCTCCTTCGGCCGGTCATACTCTTTAAGCTACTACTACCCGTGGCAAAAAAGAGTTAGATTGTATACAAACACACTACCAATGTTATGTTTAAAACTCAAAAACAAATAGAGTATTAAAAATGATTTCTGTTTTCTCTCAGTAAAAATTTTTTGTATAAAATCAATCATTCTAAATAAGGAATGAATAATAAAAATCAAGTTTATTCTAATATGACCTTGAAAACCAGTATATGAATTGGCAATCCCCGGAAAAAAATTGTTTGATCACTATTTTAAAAAGTATGTTGACTCGAAATATGTGAATGAAATATTGTTTGTGCTCAGGAGCAGGGTAACCAGACAATACATGAAAAATGAATACAACGGGGTTTTTTTCATTATTATAACTTTTTCCGAAGTGCCACGAGATAGCTCCTTGGGCATATCTTTACGATGGTCAGAAAAACCGATCATTTCTGTATTGGAAAACGAGTTCCTGAAAAGGAAATTTTATGATTTGTTTAACTGAGAGTTCGAATTAGAGGGTTCAGCTTTCTTTGGAAAAAATATCAGAGGACTAGTGCGGGAGGGGGGGGGGGATGTAGTGGATTCGATTCGAGCATATCGCACACCTGGAATCACAAGGAGATGTGATAGAAATTCGCTTACCAAAAAGAATTGTGTCATCCCGAAATAACTGCATTCAGAGTGGGCAAAGTATAAGGTTCGTGTAGGCAACCATACTTTACACTATATTTCACGAGAAAAGAGTAGAAAGTACTGCAATCAATACCTAAACTCCATTGAAATTGGCAGCAGAAGAGGTCTCGTAGGCAATGATGCAAAATCACGTCAGCTCTAAAATAGTTGACAGAAACAATATGCTTCAACTAACTTTACAGTGAAGAGTCAAGAAACAGCTGGAAAACTGTATTAATTTATCGATTGATTGATGACCGCTCACGCCCAGGGCTGTTGTGCAAGACAACTTCCTCTCTTCACCTACTGGGAGGCTGGGTCGTGGCGGAGAGTATCTTCTATTTATTCAACAAATGAAATAATTATATACATTCTATAGAAATAATCCATCAGAAAAGATTGAGCACAATAGAATCAGGATTGGATAATTGCCCAGTAGGCTGGAAAACTGGAAATGGCTACGATAAATTCGTAAGGAGAAGAACAGGAGAACAGCTTAATGATAAGTGCATTGATCGGAAAAACAGCTAATGTTTGGATTTTTTTCGTTTAACGTTTGGACATGCACGACAGCATGCAGATTAGGAAAAATGTTCATCCAAGTGAAGCGTACTGTGAACAAGGTTCGTGTAGGCAGTACTTCAGTACGTGAAGCGTACTGTGAACTCAGAAGGCGACGTGGACATTATAAAAAAAATTGTGACTTTTCGAATCCATAAACGGTTTTGAGATTCAACGAATTTTTCACATTACAGGACGACAAAGCGTCTTGCTATTTACAGTGAAAACACCCCCCCCCCAACTAGTCCTCTAATATTTTTTCTAAAGAAAGTTCACTATACTTTGAACACTGTTAAACAATCCTGAAACTTCCTTTTGAAAAACTCCGTCTTTAACATGGAAAATATCAGCTTTTTGAGATCATCGGAAAGATATGTCCTGGGAGCCATCTCTTAACGCTTAAGGAAAAAGTTATAATGATAGAAATGATGTTATATATTCATTTTTAATGTATTGTCCGGCTACCCTGCTTCTGCCCAAACATTATTTCATTCAATTATTTCGAGCTAACATATTTTTTAAAAGAGTGATCTAACACTTATTTCCCACCAAAGTTGGGTGTTGCCAGTTCATATACTGCAGTGGTGGCAAACTTCTCTCTGTTCGAGAGCCAACAGCTGCAGCGTCGCGGGCAGCACCTTGTATGACATTCCGGTGTATAATCCGCATCAGTAAAATGACCTGGAGAACTCGTGCATCTGCACCATAAATAATATGGTGAAACACGAGCAATTTAGTCATTACGCTTTTACCCTGGGCTTTATAATCCTCCCCATCTTCCATAAACTGACACATAATCACTGTTTATCTGATTACATTCCCAGCAAGATGCAATGCATCGAAGAATTAGTTTCTGCTAATTATTCCATCCAACACATTCATAATTAGAATTTTACAAGCACAACGTATATTTTTTTTTTCAATTTTCAGATTTTTTTTCTTACCCCCTAACTGGACACACTTTCTAGAGCGGCAGGCCGTGAGACTACACGAATTGAATAGACGCTCAAGGCATTGAGTCACTCACCGGTATAATTCGAGAGAAGTTTTATTATTGGGATGGAAAGCGTGCCAAAATCCTGTCGAATGGACAGTATTGAACATCCAGAATGAGTAAGTACGTGATGGTACCAAGATAAGATAGACTAACACCACATCCGAAGATATCTCTATGTGAAATATATCTCTAGTATGGCAATGGATGGACCAGGCAGACTATCTGCCTATAGATTTAAAAAAATGTGCATACACCATTACTTTTACGTCCATGGCATTACAAGAAACGCAGATTTGCGAAACGTGTATTCTTATTAAATGAGCTACCTGCTTTAACCAGGATATCGGTATTTCATTTTGAAGAAGTGTCAGTTTAAGAGTAAATTCATATCTACAGACACCCACCGTGTCGTATCAGACACGGCAAACATTCTCCAACATAAAATACAAATACAAATACAACGCCACAACAGGCCAAATGTCCAACGAGGTGGCTGAGAAAAAGATGCCCATAACAAATACGGATGTCATATACTGTATTTCAAAAATACAGCAGCCCAATTAAAAACACAATCACAAATATTATAAAAAATATAACAATGCCCATAAAGAATATTATGGTTGTCTTATTCTAAGTATGGATAGCTTCTCGATGTACCCCAACATGTGGGGTAAAACCAGTGAACGTATTCATATATATCGTATCGGCAAGCTCAGACAGACATTTTTATGTTAAATAATGGTTGCTGTATCTGACACGACACTGAGTGTCTGAAGATATTAATCTACCCTAATGCAATGTAGAATATCACCAACCTGCCATGTCGGAATTTAGATGAATTCTTCTGTTTTCGGTGCAAATATTCATCGCTGCCGGGTGTGGAACTGCCAGACTCTCGAGACATGGGGGGGGGGGGGGCACTAGCGTCAAAGGTGGAGTCGACTGATCTAATGTATATATGTATGTATGAATTCACATCATCATAATCGTGCTGCCCCAGCAATAATGACCGTGTTCCCCCCAGACTTCCAAGTCTATTTCCGCCTATGACTCGAGGTGCCATTGCGAGTTGGCATCCACTTCGAAAAAATTTCGTCTTAGTGAACGGAATACCCAATATGCAGTCAGCTACGTAGATAACTTACCCAACGATACGACGAAAAGACAATGTCCATAACAAGCTTTATAAGCAATTTGAGTGTCTGAAAAGGTGGCATGGTGAGTACATAGCAAATTATTTTCGTCACTAGAAATAATGAATGTATAAAGTCCGTTAATTAGGGAGTCTGCTGTTGGAACCAATAACTTTTAATTCAGTAATGCACAGTATTTCTACCTAGTCGGGGACCGCATGCGGCCCACGGGCTAAGTGTTGGCCACCCCTGATATACTGGTTTTCAAGATCACATTAGAATAAATTTACGCGATTTTTCACATCTATTTTGTATTTAGAATGATTGATTTTAACAAAAATTCTCACTGGGAGAAAAAATAATTATTTTTAATATTTGTGTGTTAAACGCATTATTAGTATGTATGTATATGATCAAACACTTTTTCCACGAGTAGTAGGATCGTAAATAAGTCGCGAAACAAATCGCATGTATGCGCAAGACTAATATAACGGTCTTGCGCATACACGCGACTTATGCTGTGACTTGTTTTCGATCCTAGTAGCTTCCAGTGGACGACCGGCCTTCGGCTTGGATTTGAGGTGATGCGAAAAGCATGGCCCACAAGGCTGGGGCTGACAGGACTGCAGCCCTGTAGCCTGGGACAAATACCATCATTTTTTGTTTTTTCATGCCATAAATTCACTGTAGAAGAGTCTGTCAAAAGCCTGGCTTGGGGGCCCGCTGAAGATCCCAAACTAGGGGCCCTGCCTCATTATGTGAGGGCCATAGCGGAAGGCTTTCATGACAGATTTCACTATGCCACATACGAAATAATGTGCATATTATATTTTTTTCACTGCTTATAGCTTATATATATGGCAGCCTTCAATGCGTCAATTATTTAAAAGTTTATTATCACTAATTTATATATTATATATATATATATATATATATATATATATATATATATAATTAGTATCACTATAGTAAATTTATAAATTTATTCTATCACCTCTTAAAGTTTTTCCCCTCTGTTCTGAATCACCCTGTATATTTGAGCACAAATATTTAAATCAGACTAAAGAATTTTTTAGAACAAGAAACATACAAATAAAAATACGTAATAACAAACCAATATTAGCGCCTAAGGCAGCTAGAATATATAGTGTGCTAAATAAAAAGCAACGAAGATGAATATTGAAAGAAAATAGAAATGGGGGTTCTTCATCGAGGGAAACACCACAGAGAATGGCTAAAATACCAAAAAACGCGTTTCTGAAAGCACTTTATGCCTGAGCCTTAAACAAAAGTGCTTGTTCCACTACGGTTTTGTTCAATGCAGCACATCAGAAGTCCAACAAACGAAATCAACAGCAAAAAATCCAATCACACTATACATACACACTTTTAACATAAATAAACTGTGAATAATAAACAAGAGATGCAGGAAATAGGTGAAAATACATGTAAAATAAGCTTACCCTTTCATACAGCAAAAAATTATTCTTGTGGGTTAATGAACAAACTCACGTGGTGCTGTCTCTGTTGAAGATATATATAAAGTAAAATAAAATATATGGTGAAAAAAAAAATTTCAATCAGGTAGATTTTACAACATACCACAAACGTGACACAATGGAAAGTGCTGAAACAAACATAAGGATTTTCACGCAATCGTCATCTACGTCGGCTGATGATATATGGTATACTGATTGCCCAATTCTCCCAATGTATGTAGATGAATCACGCATGCGCATTCAGGGTTATCAGTTCACATTGGTTGATACCGTACGCTGCACATTGTATACTTTTCTTTTTTCCAGGATCTTAATCTCATAACTGATATTCTCATAAGTTGCTCCTTATTTTATTTCCTTAAAAAAACTATGTGCAGACTAATAAAGTTTGAGGTACACAATTCGATTTGTTTGCGTAACTTGTATATGAATAAAGATCTTCAATTATTTTTCAAGCTACAATTACTTTGTGATATTGAAATTAAAAAATGCTGATGTACTCATATATTTTTAAGCTTTTGAATCTTATCTCTATACGGTTGTCATTTGACAATTGGTGGTTAAGCTGTTACTCCTTCATACAAAAAAAAGTAGATAGAGCGAAAAAAACAGAATATGAATCTGGATCGCTTTGAATGCCACATAAACAAATGTGACATAAAAATATTGCGCATTTTCACTCATATGCCAAAATATTTGACGGAATCGATAAGGAATATATACGACCACAACGAATGACAGTTCAAGATTCACGCCTGTTTGGCATGCTTCCCACGTAGCTGTACAAAAAGTGTTTCACGATTTCGTTTCGTTCCATGGTAGTTCGAAGATTCATGATAAATTTCAATAGCGAAAACCACTTGAAGCCACACATCTTCTGTGGTACCTCAAATAAGCGCCTGAAGAAAACCATTTTCATGTAAAATCTTTTTTGCAGTTAGGCGCATTCGAATTTAATTAAGGTGGAGGTTGAATGGAACATTAGAAATCGCATTGAACATTAATTTGAAATTTGTGAAACTATACCAGTTGCCATGAAAAATGGAAATGGAGTGAAATACTTAACACGTTCCCAATCTCGTGAACCACATGTGGCTCACAATGTCACGTTCTGTGAGCCACATGTGATTCACGGGACAGGAAACGTGTTGACACTCTTCCGAACATGCTCTTAGAAGTCTTCCAAACAGGTTTTGAATTTTTTATTGTCGTTTGAGATACGTCTCAGTCATTGCATTCTTAGATTCTGTTCTTATATTAGGGATATCCGAGAATGAGGATTCCTTTACTCTTATCAAAAACTGTATTATCCGCATTTTTACATATTCGGAATTTCCAATCAAAATATTCGTATAGCATCGACCATTGGCATATCAACCTAGATTTTCTGATACCATAAGATGTTTCTCCTTTCGGGAACTTATCCAACAGTAATGTCAAATCAATGAAATAAAATAAATTTGCTGATTTTTAAATATATAAATCAATCGGTGTAGCCTTAAAAAATCCCATAGCGAGTTCTTAAAATTACAGACTCTAAAGTTATATACTGAAAATTATAGTCTCACACTAGATATTACCTTTCCGCAGTAAAAATGATACAATTGTCCTGGTAATTCAAAACATGTAACCGTAAGATACCAAGTCTTTTTAGCTTATGAGCAACAGTTCCGAAATGGTGATTTCACAAAATGAACTTTTCAAAGTGAAGTCCTTAACTTTTTTGACCGACCTCGAGTGCCGTTGTTTTTTTGTTTTTTTTACTTTGACATCGTTCGAAGAGTTTCTGTTCTCGGTTTCTGTTTCTTCTCTAGGTTGTTGTTTTATTTCTTTCCTTTATTTCCAGTAGCAGAGATATATGGTGCCGTCTTCCTCTTCCCATTCTGTCTTTTAACTCATCTGTCTGTCTGAGAGATGCGTCTGCTGGTTTTAGCTCAAGACAGTTTTCTTTTGTTTGCTTGAAACTAGGACTTGCTTGCTTCCCTATCACTTCATTTTTCCTCTTCATCTTTCGGCAAATTTCCATCCCTATCTTTTTATCTATCTCACCTTTTCAGAACCTCTTTTATACGACGACAAAGTGTAGAAACTGCTGTTTGTGTATCGCTCTAAATTGTTACTTTTTGAGGAAAAAAAACCGTGGAAGGGGCATTTAAAAATTACTTACATCCTTCGTTAGTTTTGAATGAGCACACTGAAAAAAATTGAACGCATCTCTACTGTAAAAGACCTGATTTTTTATTACCTTTTTTTCAAAAAGAATGCAACACATGTTTAAAGCCCAATTGTAAAAAAAGAACTGATATTTTAAGTATATCCAGTAAAAATTGTCAGTTGAATCATGTTTCGATTTCTAATTAACAATTACCATGTCATGATGGCAATATAGGTACTTAGAAATTTTATTTAAATATACTTTTAACTACTTTACTCACCCAGGTAACATTCAAAAATACTTTTAATTCAAAATACAGGATGTCCGAGCTAAAGGTGATCAAAATGGACTTAACAGCTGCTCGAACCACATATGTTTAATAATGAAAGTGCTGCGCCATCGATAGGGGATTGCTTTAAGTTTTCTAACAAGGTTGCATAAGCGCACTATCGACAACTGTTTTGAGACTTTTCACGCCAGTCAGCATGCGGACGCCACAACGTGATGTTTATTGCGTGCTTTGGCTAGCTGACCTAAATCAGTGACGCGTATTAACTGCCGTGTACGAACTGACATGTGGGGACTCCCATAACCATATCAACAGCGTATCTATCTCTACAGCAGTCGATTTATTAACACCTTAAGGCCGACGTCAGACGCGCGATTATCGTCGTACGCCGAAGTTGACGGAACGCACAACCAGTTGTCAGACGAGCGCTGTTTTTCACGGAGGAACCAATTTCATAATGAAGAAAAACCGCTCGTCGTGAACTGCTGCGCGATTTTTGCCATTTGCGATTCGCGTCTGGCAACTCTAGTTTAATCTTCATCCCCACTCCAAAGAGTACGCCGAAAATCACGTACGTGCAGTTAACGCTCGTATGGCATCGACCTAAATGCTATTAAACACTTGACAAAAGATCGAATACCGTTCGAGAGTATCCGCAGAGCCACCGATGGTTCTCACATTGAACTTTATTACTATGCAAATAAACTGGAGGAGTGGCCGTCTTCAATGAAACTCAAATTTATAACTAATCGTGTGTGATAATAGTCTCACCATAAGCCATTACTTTTGAATACCTTTAGGCCGGACATCCTATGTTTCACTAAGATAAACACATTTTATGGTAGTTGAGCTACTGAATAGAACCTGGATTTTTTTAGGACACTGCTGTCTTTAACTGAAAAGTATTGATCAAAAAAGGGAATATTACCGCACAATCTTGTCGTATACGTATTTAAACTGTTCCGATATACTTTATAAGCCTTAAAAAATGAACAAAAAACCGTTATTTGCTGGATGGATCAAGAGTAGTTATCAGATCCATGCATAAATATTTGATATATAAAAAAATAAATTCTTTTTTTTTTAATTTTTTTGAAAATTTAAATTTTAAATTAAATTTTAAATAAGAATGAGTCAATGAAATTTCCATCTCTTAGTTCATTTTATGAAATGAATCGTTTTCTTTATTTTAATTTCAATATTGTATGGTTATATTGATGTCATGTCATTTTATCATGCCCGCAAGCTGTTTTTAATGTTTTTTTTTAAATTTTTAATAAGTTAAGCATTAGAGACATGTGAAATTTTACAGTGGCATAGGATAGCATATTTAATCAAAAATATGTGAAAAAATGTCTAATAAATCATTGGCTAAATAGTATTTGTAATGATATTTTAACTTTTCCTCCATGATAAAGGGTATGTGACCCCCTTAACGGGATGGATAGGATGGATCATGAGTTATTAATACACCGTCAATCAACTACTTCGACAAGGGGGACACTAGTATCGTTTAGTAAGGGGCAATTCCAGGTTGTGGTGTCAAGTTTTTTTTTTCTAATAGGCTGGGTTGTCAATGAATGAAATAGCTTACCTCCGGGAGTCGTAAACTCTAACACAATTGGCACGTTTAAAAAGAAGTACGATAGACATAGTGGGATAAATAGGGAAGCTATCCATACTTAGTCAAGACACAATCTTTTTTATGGGCAGTGCATTTTATACACGTATATTATTAAATTCCCCCCCCCCGGTGATATATGCTTTTATGTTGGGTATTTTCGTTATATTTGGAATCCATATTTTTTATGAGTAAATTTTTTCAGCCACCTCGTTGGGCAATTTGTCTCTGTTGTGGCCCTTGTATATGTATTTTCATTAATTCAAAATCTCTAAAATCAGAAAGAGAATAGCATGTACAATATTTTACGGGAAAAGTTGTTTTATGCTTTAGATGCTATTCTTTCTTCCATTTTTGGCGCATACTCGAAGTAAAAGTCTGTACATTAAAAGTACTATTCCAGAGGACTCAGATAGAAAATTTTTTGTTGACCCTTTAAGCGGCCCAGCAGTAATCTCACTAAAATCCTTCCCCCTCAAAATGCCATATTTTTTAAATAAAGTAGGCTTCCTTCCGATTTTCAGCTTGTGCAAAAGTAGGGGTATAAGGAAAGTGTTTCATTGAGAAATCAGCTTTACAAAATATCTGGGCTTGTCAAAATGCTGAAATAAGAGGCTTTTAAGGAGGCTAGATATCTCGTTAATGCCGCTCAAAAGGAGAGTAAAAAAGGTATCCGCTATATAACAGGAAGTTTGTAAGAAACTAGAGGAAATTATTCGTACCTCCGCGATTAGACAATTCCTCACCGAGCAACGCGTATGGTAAGGCTGGCCCTGGATCGATTTCGTGTCTCACAACTTTCCTTTCTAATAAATCAATGCCACTTCAACGGAATAATTTCACACAAATTTTTCCTGATTAATTACGTTGTTTTTCAAATTCTCCACGTCCTATCCTTTCAGACAAGCCGACAATCATCACCACTGACATAGAAATCAGAAGTTTCGGTCCAATTTCTGAGTCAGAAATGGTAAGCAAGTTCTTGATGTTTTTTTTTTCACGTATTCATTAAAAAACCTTCGAAACTCTTTGACCCCGATAAGTTTCAAAACATGAACTACATTCACAAGCCGTTATTTCGAGACGGGAAACGATCTAAAATAGCAGCACCCACAGTTATTTTAAGATAATTCAGAAGTGAAAAAAAGTCAGTAAACAGAGCATTGAATTAAAAGCTGCTAATGCATCTGTTGCAGTTCCAAGAAACATATCATAATCCAACTTTAATACTCTTGTTTTCTTATAGAAGAGTAGATAAACTTTGCCTGATAATACTCAAGTCACCAACGAATAAAGCAAATTAGAAACAATGCAAAAGGAAATAAAGCAAAGTGAAATTCACGGAAAATGCAAAACTCCTAATGCATTTCAACACACAGTTGGTGTCGTCTTCAGAGGAAAAATATATAACTACTTATCTCGCTGACCGAGGATCCCACTTGGGTTGGTTACCAAATCTTAACTCTCGGTTGCTCAGTGGAAAAAAATTTACGTCTGTTCACTTCAAACGTTGTGGTCAGAATGACCACGATTTGTTTTATTCGCTGGTGATTTCTGAGTCTTGTTTTCTTTTTTACCTACAACTTCCACGTTTTTTCATTGAAATTTAAAATCATGAAAATTTTAGAACGCAGAAAAAAAGAGATAACTCTCGTAGTTATAATGTGATGTACTCTGACTATTAACAATATAAATATGTAAATATAAAAAATTAAAAAGTATATATATAAATTAATAATTATATTTATTTTTGTACCCTTGAAAAAAAAATCGATTTCTGACAAGATTTGTTGTTTATGAAAGACATATTCCATGGACTGTTACTTCCGGCAAACATGGATTGATCATAGATTGCGGTTTGAAGGAGCAAGACTCGATGAATTTTCCATGAATTGGAAGTTCTTGCAGAAAGTTTGGATTCCAGATACATTTTTCACGAACGGCAAAAGCTCATACCTTCACAAAGTCACGGTACCCAATAAATTCATACGATTGCGATCAGATGGGCAGATGAAATATTCTATGAGGTAAGTTAAAAATTGCTTTCAAGTACGTATATTAATTTCATTTATGTCAGAAAACCTTAATATTGTCCTCTGAAGAATTTATAAAAACAAACAGCACTTCCATCTGTGTCCAAAACAATACCGTAAACGCGGGCTATTTTGGCCCATATTTTTTTAAATTTAAAATTCACATTCCAATAGGGGCGCGGTAGCCCAGGTCAATAAGATGCTCGCCTAAAGTACCAAAGAATGTTTAAAGGTGTCGCGAGTTCGATACCCGGTTCGTCCTTGTCAGAAAACTTTCCTGACAGGGGTACGACAAAAAAACGGCGACTTGACCCCAGCAAAAAATTGCTACCGCAGGGAGTCCCCCATCGAGGGGTTAGCGTACCAACCTCTCGATGAGTATAAAAAACAAGCCTGCCGTTCGGAATCGGCAATAAATTGTAGGTCCCGGTCTAATTAGCCCTCGTGTGCAGAAAATGACCGTGGTGCGACAAAAATGATCAATGATCACATTCCAATAAACCCAATATATTACTACTTTGAAGTTTTAGTAACCTTTTTTGATATCAATATAGGATATCTTATATCGATATCTAAATAATAAACAGATTTTTTCAACTTAAGCTAATAAAAAAAGTAAAGTTTTGGCCAATGCTACCCTTGTATTTGGGTTAACTTCGACCCACTTCACATTTTCATATCTTAAAGCATTAAATGAAGAGCTAGTGCCAAAGAAGTTCCTGGGTTTATAATGAAATTTTTATTGATTTCATATATAATGAAATATATATATTTATATATATATATATATATATATATATATTTTTTTTTTTTTTTAAGTTATAAAAATAGAATATTTATATGGCTTTTTTTTAATTTTTACTTAATCTTACAAACAAATTTACTTGCAGTCTTACAAATTGTTGACCAAAAAACCCTCTTTTAACAGCCTTTGGAAGCTTAATTATTGGGAACCCATAATAACACATTTTGTCAACGGACTGGCAAAAACTAATTCCTCCTCGCCACTAAAACCCTTGGAATGACCTGGTTTGTTAGGAAATGAATTTTTAAGTTTGTTTTTAATGGTGCTTCGGAGTATTTTAAAATGATTAAATATTAAATATTTAATATTTAAAAACCTTGCCTTTGAGTCATTTCACCAGATTTAATTGCACTTAAACAGTTTTGAATGAAGGTGGTCATTGTTGTAGTCTGAATAACTTCGACTTCCAGACTGAGGCTTGTATTAATACGCATCTTACCAATCTGGAAACAAAGGACTTGAAATAGGACAACATTCAAAAAATAACATAATAGTAGTATATGCAGTGGATCCCGCTTATAACGTTTTCCAAAAAACCACCAAGAAAAAAAGTTGTAAGCGAGAAAACGCTTTAAACGGGAAATCTTAATGAGAATTGTTAGAGTTGAGGCCACGAAAATTAGTCTTACTCAGTGAGAAAACGTTATACAATACAAATACAACGCCACAACAGGCAAAATGCCCAACGAGGTGGCTGAGAAAAAGATGCCCATAACAAATATGGATGTCATATATTCTAAAAATACAGCAACCAAATTAAAAATGCAATTACAATCAATATATATGCATGATAAACTATTATACAAATGTTATAAGTGGGATCGATATATTCCTTCTAGTTAGTCCAATCCAGGGAAACCAATTTTACACTATCGAATAAGGGAATTTTAGCAGAGAAAATTTTCATTATTGGGAAACGGCCAAAAATCAAATTCGCCAAATGGATGAAAAGAAAAAAAAGGGGCCAATGAAAATTCAACCACATGCGCAGGATTATCTTCCTCACAGTCTTTGGTTCCTTTATAGCGAAAATAATTGATTTAGATGAACGTGTGTTTTTACTACTGTATAAATATACGGAGTGGATACTATCGACCGCTTAATAATTACACATGTGATTTCTTGTCAAAAACTAATATGGAAAAGTGTTTTCAGTTTTTTGATTTGACCAATAATTATGGAGTTATAATGCTTTAAAAATTGATTTTTTTTTTCCCAAACCGAGCACAACTCAGGTCTATCACCATAGGCAATTTACTACCTAGTGAGTTGTGCCGGAAGTGTAAGTGTGTGTGTACCTAACAGTCTGAGTGCGTATCTAGTGTTGTGTATGATTTTTCAGAGCTGCCATCTATATCTCAGAAGTGGAGTGAGTGATGTGTAGTGACTGAATATTTGTACTGTTTGTAGGACTGTTGCTCTCTGTGGCGAGACTTTTTAACGGGGAAATCGGCTCGCATTTGCGCCTTCAAGTTGGGAACCACAGAAAACCAACTCCAGCCGACCACCACTGTGGTGACGGTGGGGCTCGAACCCGGATCCCCGCGATGCGAGTCCGTCCCTATGACCACTCGACCACCACAGCGGCTTAAAAATTGATTATGTCACTTTTTAATCCAGCCAAACTCACCGAATGTACACCAAACGTATAACTTATCATTTTTGAAGGCGATAAAAATTCTATTGGCCCTAAGAGAAATCGAGAAAACAAACCAGTTTTTTCCCCCTTGCACTTTTCAAATTTGTACGCGATCTTCAATATCCAGAAATAAAAATGTTTTTGCTTTGATCAAACGTATGCTCAACGTATGTTGTTCATTTGGGATTTATCTTTGTTAAAGGCATATACATTTCTCCACATCCTGCAACAGGGCCCCAGGCTGGCACCTTTAGTGGACCCCTAACCAGACATTTTACTTGCCCCTACATAGTAAATTCACAGTGTGAAAAATCAAAAAATGACAAGAACTGCCCCGGGCTGGAGCTCTGTCAGTCCCACCCATGTGGGAGGCTTGGGTATCCAACTACCTTTCTTGTCACTTTTCTTTAAAATGGTACTGGAGTGAACTTTAGTAACATTTTTTCACATAAAGTGTCCGAAAATGGAGAAAACAATAATAAATTTTAGACTCATTTTCTACGAAAAATTTTTTATGTCAAATTTTAAGTGAAATTCATGTAATATTCGAAACACGATTGAAAAAATTCTATGAATGGAATGGTTTGTTATTTTCACAGTTAGTAATGATGCAAGTTATGAACCAAAATTTAAAGGATTGTATGATATGCTCCTGAGTTATATTCAAATCTGTTAATGTACGTGTGAATTTTTTGAAATTTCATTCTTCATATAGCTATTCTTCATTGTAGCTATCATGTATAAAGCACTGTAATTAGAGAAATATATGTGATAGACGTTAGATTTTGGTTCATAACCTTAACAAAGAGTACAGGCTAACTCTGAACTCGTGGGCCAAACTTTGGGGGAAGGTAATATACACACACATAAAGAAGCAATTTTTGTATAGCATCGTGGGGTCGGAAATGAAAAGTGTTGGAGAAGAAACTCTGATGAGGACCTCATTGCGTATGCAAAACTTTCAGTCGCTTCTACAACTGTTTGTGAAACACCTGGCACTTTGAAAGGGTACGCCAATCACTTGCTAGATGCTGGTGGTGGCACATTTGATAACTTACTGTAATTATTAATGTAAATAATTTTTTTTTCATTTCTTCAGCATTTCGTCTTTTTCCACCAACACTTTTCATTTCCGACCCCACATTGCTACACAAAAAAATGCTTCTTTATGTGTATTTTACCTTCTCTTAAAGTTTGGCCCATGAGTTCAGGAACACCCTGTATATAGTAAAATATCATATTAAAATTTTGTAAAGATAAAATAACTACATTTTCAGAAATCATGTTTCAAAGTTAAAATATCAATAAGAGCATCTTCGTAAAAACACGTTTAAAGTTTTTATTCACGGATTACTTGTACGTAGAAACCCAACACTGAGTGGCCGTAACTTCAGTTCTATATAAGCGTCATATAAACAAACCAAAGCCTGTATTGGAATTACAAAAGAAATGGGGCATTCATAAGAAATAAAAATAAATAGAAATCGATATTTTCTTCCAAAATGACGTAGTCGGATAGCTTAAATGAATTAATTATCACTATGTATATAAAAATTTTGAGATGAGATTTCTTCCAGTTCCAATTTAGATGTTTTCAAGCTTTCACATATCCGAGCTTTCCAAACTGTTCGTTCTATCTCTCGGCTTCTTCCTCGAAAATTTTTTTCTCTCATCGCCCCAAACTCAAGTTAACCCGTAGGACGGAAGCGTCTCGCTGCAGTGTTGTGCAGTTAAGCATTGTCAGAAAGCGCGTGCGCTATTGGCGCGTGCTTTTCTCTCTGGCGACTGTTAACACCACCACATTTCCTGCGACGTTTAATATAATGTATATACTTAATTCTACAAAGGTTCTCAGCATCCACAAGTGGTACAGTGGTTAGAACGTGCGAGGCATGTAGCGAAGGTTGGGGTTCGAGTTCCGCAAACTCGGCTGAGGTTTTTCCTCATTACCATCTTCGTTTTATTAATATGTGTGTGTGTGATCTTAAATTTATTTTTACTTCAATTTTTTTAAACCGTTCCACAGGTTAAATGTGGTTCATTTACATCACCAATCTCCAGATGCATTCTGGTTGTGGTGAAAACAGAGTCAATATTTTCAGGTCCGGGGCAGGGGTCCCCTCTATCGGCCTGAGGAGCGAAGCGACGTCCGAGCGTAGCGAGTGGGCCGAGGCTGGTGGCGGAGCCGTTTGCGTGCCGGAGTTCGCCCTATAGGTGTATTTACTAATAAAGTAGTCGAAAATAGCGAGCGTTTGGCGATAAGTTGCCAAGCGTTATAGCCAGACACAAACTCGCGCATGCGCGAATGCCCAACCTGCACAACGCTGCAGCGAGACACTCGTCATATAGGACCCTATATTATTTCCGTAGCTTCTACTGTCCCGACGGACCATTCCAACGCCCCCAGGGGACGATATTGCTCACTTCGGGAAACACTGATTTACATGTTATATATATATATATATATATATACACTGCTGGCCACCCAAATTGCAACACCAAGAAAGACAAGAGATATCGCAACAATATTTATATTGTAGATAACATGTTGACCAAGCATCAAATGATTAAATTTATAGACTTTTGTGAAGTGTGGTTCCTGCCAAAATCAGTAGCCAGAGTAGCCGCCATTGTTGGAGATCACCGCTGCCACACGCCTCGGCATTGATTCAAAGAGACTTTGGATGTGTTCTTGGGGTACAGCAGACCAAGCAGCTTCCACGCGTTGCCAAAGTTGATCTGGTGTGGCAGCTGGGGATGTAATCTGGGTCAATCGTTGAGCAACCATGGACCACATGTTTTCTATCGGCGAAAGATCCGGAGAGCGAGCTGGCCAGGGAAGCAATTCAATCTGGCGATTGACGAAGAACCTTTGGACAATGCGTGCCACGTGTGGTCGCGTATTATCCTGTTGAAATATGGCTGTGGGCAAGCCCTGAACGTAAGGAAGGACAACTGGCTCCAACACCTCGGAGATGTAGCGCTGGCTTTTTAAAGTACCGGCAGTGCGTACTAGAGGAGTGCGAGAGTGATATCCAATACCGCCCCATACCATAATACCCGGTGCAGGACCAGTGTGGCGGTGCATAACGCAGCTGTTCAGCATCCTCTCTCCACGGTGTCTCCAGACTCGAATCCGACCATCGTGGTGTTGCAGACAGAAGCGTGACTCGTCAGTAAAGACAATTTCATTCCATTGTGCCGTCCACATCCTTCTTTCATCGCGCCATTGGCGGCGGAGACGTCTGTGGTTCTGCGTCAAGGGTAGACGAAGCAATGGACGTCTTGCGGACAGACCACTCTGCTGTAAACGGCGTCGAATGGTACGCGCAGACACTGGATGATGCGGTACAGACTGAATGTGCTGTGCTATGGTTCGTGATGTGGCTGAGAGATCCGTCACTGCCATACGCACAATACGCCTGTCATCACGTGAAGTGGTGCACTGAGGTGGATGCGATCGAACACGTCGGTCCGTCGTACCCTCCTGCATCCAACGATCACATATCCGCATTACAGTTGTTTGGTTTCGTCCAACACGACTACCGATTTCCCTGAAAGATAATCCACAATCTCGGTAGGCCACTATCCTTCCTCTGTCGAACTCAGATACTTGATCAAAAGATGATCGCTGTTTTCTACGAGGCATAATTGATCGTTTTTTTGAAAAAACCACAAGAAAGACACAATTGCCGTACTTCAAATCGTCGAAATCTCCAAGCCTTAAATAGCGCTTTGAAGTGGCGCCACAGGCGAGCGTGATGTGCATCTGTGCTGAAATTCTAATCATTTGCATATCTCACCTCCGCTAATGCATGTTGTAAATTTCATATTATTTGCATGCTTCCTTCAGGGTGTTGCATTTACGGTGGCCAGCAGTGTATATATCACAACTTTTAAAATGAAGAATCTTCATTGCAACATGTAGAATTCGTTATTAAATGTAATTGGATGAATAATCAATAGAAAATATCCAAAACTAGTAATTATTTTGAATATGTCAATTCATAAAATAATTATTTTGATTAAAAGTTTCTGATTGCGTGTGTGTATCTTGGTTATTATTTCACTGTTTTCACCAGTCACACCTTCACACATCAAGCACCATTTTTACATTCTTCATTGAAGCCTTTTACGCGTAACAGTTCCGATGGAGTTTTAAAAATACTCAAAAAGTATTGCCCTGCTTTACTGATCAACATGTGCTCTGATTAAAACGACAGGTTAAAAAAACGATAGCGCAGTAAAAACAATATGCTGTATAGAGAGTATAAAGTGGAACAGGTGACGTATCATCATTTACTTCGTTTAGGCACCCGAGTGGCGCAGTGGTAAGATGCTCGTCTTCCACTATGAAGGCTACCAGCAAGGTCCATGAGTTCGAATCCAGGCATTGAACGTCAGAAGCAAGTTCTTCACCTAACGAGTCTGGGGTGACCACCGGTGGATGGAGATTTCATTTACCACCCAACTCCACAGGTTGGAAATTGCCGAATGGCGATATATGACCGGAGTTGGTGTGCGGTAAAGTAGTTGTCATCGTTTACTGGAAAGTAAATTGAGGGAAAGTAAAAAAGAAGTTGAATCTCTCTCTCTCTCTAGGTTGGCAAATAACATCTTCGCTGACTCAAAATCATTTTTCAAGTATGTCAACAGTGGATGCAAGAGGACAGTTAGCCCCCTCTCGATAAAAGGATTTAAAGTAGAGAGATATGGTGCGGTGCTTCCAATAACTTTTTCGCATCGGTTTTTAATAGGGGACGTGAAAAGTACTGGTGTGTCATGAGGTGATAAAGTCTCCAACCATATCCAAGTGAATGATGTGGAAGTCCGTAAAACTTTTAAAACATATAGGTGCAAGCAAAGCACCAGAAGATATCTATCCCAGGGTCCTCGGGGAATGTGTTAATAAACTGTAGGGGCCAGTCGCTCAGATCTACAGAAGTAGTGTTACTGAGAGTATCCTCCCAGTGGATTGGAAACTTGCTAATGTGGTTCCGATATTTAAAAAGTGTAGTAGAGAAACAGTGTCGAATTATCGTCTAGTGATTTTGATGAGCTCCTTCTCGAAAATTTTAGAAATTATTATCAAAAGGCAATTGGTGAAGTGGATAGACGAGAATAATGTGTTTGAAAACCAGCATGGGTTCAGGAAGGGGGAAGTCAAGTGTAACCAACCTATTTTTTGCTTCTATGATTACGTGACTAAGGCTTTGGGAAAAGGCAAAAACGTCGATGTTGTTTATCTTGATTTCCAGAAGGCCACAAGATCTGGTCCAACTTGGTAAACTCTTGAATTGTTCGCATGAGTTTGGGGTTGAAAGCTACTTGTTAAATTGAATAGAATCGTGGTTGAGAGATAGGTCACAACGGGTTATGGCAAATGGGGAATTTTCCGATTTTACAGGTGTGAAGAGTGGAGTGACTCAAGGAAGTGTCCTTGGGCCCATACTTTTTTCACATTTTATCGATAAACTCGATCAAGGTATTGACGGGCTTGGCAGCAAATTCACATATGACGTGAAGCTAATGGGGGTAATCAGAAATCCAAGCGATAGGTAAATGCTCCAGATAAACTTGAATATGATTTCATTATTGGATTATGAATGGAGCATGACCTTTAGTGTTGATAAGTGCATGGTTGCTCATTTTAGTTCGAACAATCCACGTTTCCCTTACGAGTTGAATGGTGTTTACTGGTTTTCACATTAAACTTATGTTTAACTGTTAAAAATTAACACATTAAAAATTAATCACGCGAACACACATGAGCATCACCGCGGAAGACATACTGAAGAACGAGCAAGACAGAGCGAGAGAGTGAAGCCCCGCAACACGGTTACACAGGATATATATATACATACAAAAACTCCAGTAGCTCCACCTAAGGTTTAAAAACACAAATATGCAAATATGCAACACCAAGATAACAAATAGGAATCAAATAAATTTTGAAAATTTAATTTCCACCGTATAAGATACGCTTCCCGCTTTCTTATTTTTAAATTATTTTTTTGCAATGCAATGTACATTTCACATCACCTTGTAGTATTATGCCGAAATAATATTCAAACACTCCGGGCATAGGTGCCAGAACCTGGGGCTGATGCCATTTGAGCCCCCACCCCAATAACTCATGAATATACAATGCAATGCACCATTCCGCCTCCTGAGTACGGGTTTGAGTCCCTTATATACGGAACGAATGACGATTTTTAGCCCCTCCCCTCAATGTTCTCTTCATGTTGGCGATTTTGATTGGCCAAGGGTGCTGGAAGTGTTTGGAACTTGTGGGTCATGATCTTTAAGTAGGAGAAATTTTGATTTCTGAATCAATTTTCTCGGTGCTTTTACCCATTCTATAAAGTACTGTGGGCACCCATAGCATCCCTATCTCTGACATCACTGAAAATGTCAATCGATTTTTGATTTTTTTTTCAACTCTAAATTAACAACTCTCAAGTAATAGAAAGAAATCAGACTTTTAATTTAGCATCAACAGACAATATAGGATTATATCCAGAGAATATGTGCATCTTTTTCTCTGCCGCCTCGTTGGGCATTTTGCCTGTTGTGGCGTTGTATTTGTATATATTTCCTGAGTTGTATACGGGATTTATATCTAGGATCACAAGTTCAAGTGAAAGCGCGTAACCAAAATTGAATAATTGATGATCTAGAACATGAATTAGAAAGGAAGAAGGGAGGCAAGGTTTGAATAGCCCACAGGGGTGGTAAAGCTATAAATCCGCCTCTGATTATAGCCTACATTTATCAGGATAATTTTAATTTAAAAAAAATCATATCGTACATATAAACACTTCACAATATCTAAACCTTTGTTTCAGTGCCTTTGAGTATCATTTTATTTAAACACTTATACAGCGTGAATATCCCAATAAAAAGCCTGATGATGATAAATAGAATAATAGGTGATGGTATTTTGAACTAAAATACTTTTTTTAACGATACGTAGATTTCAATTTATTGTAATTGAAATTTAATTCAAACAATTTAATTTAAAAAGTGCTACATTATTTTTTGCCATCCGTATAATCTGTATCTATATTTTATGATACAACAAAAAATTTAAATAAAGTAAATTAATAATAGGCTAATTCATTTTTCACACAATATTGCATTAAAAGTTTTTCTAATTGCGGAACACGAATTATGTGGGAGAAGCTTTCAAACACGCACACAAAGCAACAGATCATTTCCATGTTCGGTTTCGCAATATTACATGTTTTTGCCGACAGAAAAATGTAGGCCAAGAACATCAACTTTCACTACCAAAAACTTAGACGCTAATGAAAACTATGAAAATATTCAAACAAGCCAGCTAAAGATATGCGACTGACCTATAGTCGTCTTTCTTATTGGCGATTACATCGCCTTTGTGTCGGTGCTCATCCTGTGGGCATTATGAAAGCTTCATCGAATCGTCATTCATAAGCACTATACATTTCTACCCTTGATCTGCGAGAACTCCCTTCGCTGTGAGAGATAGAAATCCCAACATAAAGCGTGAAGTGCGGCTTATACAGTAAAACTCAAATGTTAATTTAATTGAATTATTAATTAATTAAATATCTCAGGTTCACATGGAGATACTGTAATGGTAAATGTTGGTGACTCTCGGAAAGGGGGGGGGGAGAAACTCTCGAGCCCATGGGGCGGATAGAAGTTTACAAAGTTGAAGAGAGACTCCACTGTAATTTGGGGAATATCATACACACCGAAATTTTTCCACATAGTATTGAAATTTTATCACAGCAAAAATAAATTATTTAACATTTAAAATTTTTTAATAACTAAATTTACAAATATAATTAAATTTTTATATACAGTTGAATTTTTAAATGTAATTGATATGTTAATTACAATAATTAAATAATAAAATATTAATATCAATTAAAATTTTAATTTAGATTACCTTTCCGCAATGACAAAAAATAATTATTTTTAGTAAACTGCATGTACACTTTTGTTCATGTTTCTTATTTCACGTATAAGGCCAGGATTACACTATGAAAGTTTTGTAAAAGTGCTTTTATAAAACTTGAAAAATAAAACCCATAAACTGATCGATTGCATTTGCTCGAATGCAATCAATCACCGTATTAGTTGTATTTTCAAGTTTTATAAAAGCACTTTTATAAAACTTGAAAAATGCAGCCAACAAGGTCACCGGTTGCATTTTCTAGAATGTAACCAATAACCTTATTGGTTAGATTTTGCAAGTTTCATAAAAGGAATTTTATCAAACTTTTACAGTGTAATACCGGCCTTAGACAAAAACCTATATACAAGATCGCGTGGAACATGTACAATGAAGAATCGACGTTTCGACGAATTGATTCTGCGATAAATTGACGTCACGACGAATTGACACCGCGACAAACTTATATCGCGACGAATTTGTACCATGACAAATTGAGACGCGACGAGTTGAGTGCGACAAATTGACCGGCTACGAAATTTTACGTGGGAAAAAAACACCGTTATAAAATCATCGAATTTTACAATGGTAGGGTGGGAAGATCATATTGCTCTTTTCCTCAAAGTTATGGCCCTGATGGCATACGTAACATAGACGGATATGTATTACGTAAACATAGACGATTATGTACAAACTGAACCTCTCATGAGACAGATAAGGATACCCTGATTGAAAATTTTTGAGGAAGTTAAAAAGATGGTATACACACTCATGTCCATAAATTAAGGATAATTCAGAATCCCATGGAAATCGAAATCTAAAGTAAAAATTTCACCTGTAGAATTATCACACACATCTGCAAGAATGATATGCAAATTTCAGGAAGCCACCAGACGATGCCGATAGTACGTCACAATGACGAGAGTGTAAGAGGGGGGTATATAAGGAATGGTGGCAAAGAAGTAAAATTGTTCACAAGAGTTCTGTAAGGCGCTCAGTGCCATAAGCGAATACTTATGACACAGAGGACGCATGTGGATGATTTTTTACTTGGTAGAATTATCGGCCGCCTGGAATGTGGCCATACTCAGATGGAAGTATCCAAGGAACTTGGAATTGCCCAAAGTGTCATCTCTAGGCTTTGGCAACGATTCCAAGATAACGGAAATGTCAGTAGACGTTACAGTACAGGTCGCCCCCGTTACAACGCCGAATGAAGACCGGTATTTGGCAGTAACCGCCCTGTCTCGTCAGCTATCTGCAGCCACGGGTACCACAGTTTCAAGGCAAACCGTGTACAAACGTTTGGGAAACATTGGTCTATATGCTCGCAGGCCTGTCAGATGTGTTCCGCTCACGGCAACTCACTGTCGGCAGCGATTAGCCTGGAGTAGAGAACATGCAATGTGGACATCGTCACAGTGAGCTTGTGTGATGATTTCCGACGAGGCCAGGTTTAGCTTGCAGTCTGATTCACGTCGGACTTTCATATGGAGAACGCCAGGTACCCGTTACCACCAAGACAACATCATTGAACGACACCGTTACGGTGGTGCAGCATTGCTCGTTTGGGGTGGAACTATACTGGGTTCCAGAACAGATCTGCATGTTCAAACCGGAACCATGAACATGGCCCCCACATCCTGTATCGGGGCCCCTAGGCTGGGATCTTTTGCGGGCCCCTCGGTCAGACTTTTAACGGGCCCTTTCTGTAGTTAATTTATAGCGTAAAAAAGTAAAAAAATGATGATAACCATCCCGGGCCCCAGGGCTAGAGCCCTGTCAGCCCCCCCCCCATGTGGTGGCCATGACCATGAAAGCCCAAATTTATCAGGACACATTCTGGAACAACATGTACGTTTGTTTAGGGGTGCCATGGGCGCAGAATTTGTGTTTATGGATGACAACGCCCGTCCTCACCGAGCAAACATCGTAAACGAATGCCTTGAATCTGAGGATATAACACGTATGGAATGGCCAGCATTCTCACCTGACTTGAATCCGATAGAGCATGCATAGGACATGCTTGGCCGACGAGTTGCAGCCCGTCAACCACCTCCTACATGTGTACCGGAACTTCGGAGAGCATTGCTTGCTGAGTGGAGTGATCTTCCCTAAGATCAGATCGATAACTTGATACTCAGCATGCCTAGGCGTTGTACGGACTGTATTTCATCGCATGGGAGGCATACAATGTATTAACCATCATACTAACCATGTAATAGTAAGTTTTTGTAAAGAAGATATTTTTTACAATTGCTCCAGGGAGCAAAAATCGTAGTTTTTATGAATGGTATCATACATACACCTTCGTTTTTGTTCTTTATCTCTTGTTTAATAAATGGGCTTTATGAATAAATAACGTTTGTTTTGTTTCTGAACCTTTATTTGCCGGAGCTGGCATTATCCTAAATTTATGGACATGAGTGTATATAAACGGTTATTTTAGAAGAAAAACAGTGTTCAAAACTTAAATACAGTATTTAGTAATTATTGACTAATTATTCATTTATTTATATTTAATTATTTTAAACATAATTAATTTTATCTTTTCTTTTTAAATTATTGAATTTATTTTCATATTTTATGTCGATTGCCTACGAAATCGTTACATAATTTTATGCATTATATCAGTTGAACCTTTATTAAGCGGAAACTTGTGTTCAACGGAAAAAATCTCAGTCCCTTACGATTCCGTTGAAGACAGGTGTTATTGTATTATACATCAAATCATATAGCTTGTTCGTTTGTTCTTTATTTTAGGCTGACCATTAAAGCTGACTGCAAAATGCATCTTCGAAAGTATCCATTAGACACCCAAGCCTGTCCATTAAACATCGGAAGTTGTAAGTAATTTTAAATCTTGACTTTTTTTAATGTTCTCTAATTATTATTACACTTGTACAAAATACAAGATTGTTTTGAACTTAAATGTTTGTGATAGAGATGATACAAATTAGTGTTATGGTGTTACATTTAAGAGAGACAAATGAGGTTATATAATAATACGTTCTAGATTAGATGAGTTTCAAGTCCATAAACACTGGAGAGAACTCTGTTCTAAAGCTCTCACAATAATTTGATGTCTTAAAAGAATATATTAGATTTAATCTCGTCAGCAAGCTGAAATGCTCACCACTAAATTAGATATCAGCATTAGTGCTCAAATGTTTGAGGCTGACTGAGTAAAATAAATACGTTCGTAATTGAGCAATAATTATATTATATAATCATGATGAACTGGATTATAAGCCATGTTATTATCATGAATTTTTTCTATTTATGGTAAAGCTAATTATCAATTTAAATGATATGTAAAATTCTTCAGTCTTGATTCCATCATCCTTTTGTGTCTTGAATGAATAGAACTCGATAACATTTACATTAAATAGTTTTAATTGGGTATAAAATTTTACTGATTTGGAATCAATACACTGCATTGGTGTCCAAAATGAAAGTCTGAAAGTCATATAGTTATAAAAAATATATATATATTAGTTATCATTCAAAAAAAAATTGTAAAATAGCACGAATGTGCGAAGATGTGACGAATATTCGATGAATTAAAAAAAATGGATAAAATGTATTGTTCGATAGTAACTTTTTTCATTTCTTACTGCGTGTATTTTTTGAATTGATCTCTCCAGGCCATTGGCCTGATATGGTCTATCATCTTGAAATTGAACACATTTAAGTAGAAAAAAAGTCCTCAACACAGCAAATATCGCTATTCTGCATGGACATGTCGATATTATAGTGACTAAAGAAGCCAAAAGCTGCTTTGCACAAGTAAATTCTATCTGTTCAAGATCATAATTTAATCAAAGAATGGGTGGCTCCTAGAATCGGCTTAAATTTGTAGATATAGGGCTAAATAGCCTTCGTGCGAATAATAAAAATATATATTACAACAAAAAAGTGATTAAACGGTCCAACTCAAAACTAATCTGACTATGAAATAAGGTTAAAACATAGCAAGATCATATACAGAATTTGCCACTCCTAAGATTCCGCCATAGGACTTTGTTCCTGCAAAATAATTTTATGCCTTCCAGGAGATAATGCCCGAAGCTGAATTTAAGGTCCAGTCGACAACAGTATTCACGATTCAGTTTCTTTTTTTTTTTTTTGAAAAATAGAAAAGCAAGAGAAAAACACTACTAGAATTACTTGCCCAAAGTCGAATATCTTTTGGACCTTGATTTCGGACACCAAATATTTTCAGATCAGAATCAGTTTTTGCAGTAACGAGATTTATTTCTGTTTGACGAATTATAGAACGATTGTACATGAATTGTTCCTGCTTCTGTGTTCAGTTGCCTATCCTGTTCATGAAGTGTCGTATGCTTGGAAACCTGGGAAGCCAGTGGTAATTTCAAATGACGTGACGTTATCGCAGTATGACTTCCTGAAAATTATCATATCGAATTCTACGATTTTGAGAAGAGAAGGAGGTGAGTATATAATGATATATTCATTATCCTGTTTTCTCAATTCATATTAAATGTAGCAATGCAGATGCGTACAAAAAAAATCAGCCTACGAAGGGAGTGGGTCACTAAAGCAGTATTATAGTGTACTTAATTTTGATAGAGAAAAATTAACAATAATTGTAGATAGCATCATCACGTTTGAGAATTACTACAGCATCTCTTCTATAAGTCCTAAAAAGTATCCCAAGTTTTCATTGTAACCAGAAGAGGATTGGAAAACGTCTATTGAAATCAGCAGATCTCATACCTGAGCACTCTGAAGCCAGTAGCGAATCAAGAGGAGGTTAATGTGGACGATTGCATCTCTCAAGAGCCGAATAAGGGGAAAAATTGGCTGTAATATACAGGACGATATTCACGAACCTATACAATAAATAGCCCCTCCCTAGATCCGCGCCTGTCTGAGACGGAGAAGTGAGCCTTAAACAATTTCATTACCCGTCAACGAATATCGTTGGTGGTCGGCTGAAGTTGATTTTCTGTGGTTCCCAACTTCAAGGCGCAAATGCGAGCCGATCTCCCCGTTAAAAAGTCTCGCCACAGAGAGCAACAGTCCTACATCAATAAATCATTCAATCATAACACTTCACTCATAGTTAGAAAAACTGGTGGCAGATGGCAGCACTGCACTTAAGCACTACAGAGAAACAAAAAAAAACTTCACGTCAGGTTTCACTACACGCACATTCCCGCATGTACCGATTCGTTGGGGGTTCCGCGGGTGGGTGGGTGGGCGGGGTGCATGTGTGGTGTAGCAGTAGTAGGTAGGGCCTCCAAAAAATGGCTCGGGGGTTCATGATGTTCTTAAGTCAGCCACCTCGTTGGGCAATTTGCCTGTTGTGGCGTTGTATTTGTATAAATTAATTTACACTTACAGCATGAGCCAAACTTATTCCAGAATACCGTATAAACAGAATATCACTGAAATAATAGTGAAGTTATGAATATTCTGTTGTATTCCCCTATATTCACAGACAGAAGATCCGTTATTTCTGTGCACTTTGTGCTTCGGAGGCGGCGGGGATATTTCATCCTTCAAATCTACGCTCCTTGTGCCATGATTGTCGGAGCTTCATGGGTATCATTTTGGATCAACCGGAGTGATGCAGCTGGAAGAGTTGCAGTAGGTGAGTTATATCAAAGACAAAAATTCATCTTTTTAGTTAAAATTTTAATTAGATTTCTCCAAGAAAACGGATACGAATATGTTTATTATTATAAAAGCTGCATCGTTCCTGCTTTCAGTTTTGGTTTTAAAATGTGGAATAGAAAAAAACAATTTTTCCAAAGTTCCAAAAAAGCTACTCGTAACAGAAATAAGGAACAGCAGAAACCATCATCAAATTAGCTGAAAAATAGCAGAAATTTAGACCACTTTACAAGGCCGTAGCGAGACGGGGGAGAGAAGACCCAACCTCCACACCGAAATGGCTGTTATATAGGAAATAACATGTTCATGTTTATTATTCTATCACTTTGGTTCCCCGAAATGCCAGCAGTCTCCCTCCGAAATGAATTTCTTGCTACGGCCCTACCACTGCAAATCTTAATGGACCATGAAAAAATATGATTTCAGTCAAAGCAAGCAATCTTGAATAAACGAGCAGGTGAGATTGTTATAAATGAGATTTGTCTTTCAAATATGCAGAATAATAATGATAAAATTCTTCTTCGATTAAATTCAACAGGTGCCACAACTGTTCTGACTCTTGTCACTATGGGATTTGGTGGAAGAGGATCTTTACAGAAAGCTGCATACGCTACTGCACTTGACTGGTTTGTGATTATGTGCTTCACTTTTGTTTTTGCTGCGCTTGTAGAGTATGCAGTCGTTAACTTCATCGACAATCGAGAGAAACAACAAATGAAAACTCATCTAGAAAAAGAACGAGAAAAAAAAAAGAAAGAGGAAACTACGGAAGGTCAAACAGAACCTTTGGTAAGTTTTTCATTTTGTTTCACGTGAAAACGTCATTAAAATCGATGCTGAGTGTGGAGAGGCGATAGCTCCCAAATGAGAGACAGTTTCTGTCGAAATAATTTCAAACTTAAATAACTCAGCTAAAAATAGACATAGATGATACGACATCTTGATCTCGTTTTGAAGAAAAAAGATGAAAGGTTGTTCGACATTCATGGCAGCCGGAACCCGTGAACTGTGAGCACATAAAGTGGACCCACGATTTTCGACTTTCCGGATTTGATATGTCCATGAACGGGTTCATACTATCTCAGTTCTACTAATTATCCTATCCGATAGAAACCAAGCATTGTTTGAAGAGAAGTGTATGTGTAACAACTAATTTTGTGTTCTAACTCTATATCTCAAAAAGAGTTCAGAATTTCGAGGATGTGAATTTGAAAAACTTTCCGATTTCCAAAAAGTGCTTTCCAAAGTGCAATCAGAATTACAAAAATCAGGCACGATTGCGTAGAGCACAAAATTCACAAAAACGCCATTCCTGAACCCAAAACTAACGCTCAGTAGGTCTTACTGTCGCGAATATGCAGTGTGATGCCTTAAGTCCCTTGGTCGCAAATTACTGGCGAACCTTTAACCACTTTGCAATCAACAACGTAATACTGCGTCTAAACGCCTGTGGAATAAATTCAAACAAGCTCGCTCTCTGTTGTCTTTCTTCTCTCCTCACCATCGAGAGGCTTTGTTATAACCCTACGAAGTTGTTCTTTTTACCTTCCCCTTTTATTTCTATACATTTAATACTGATATTTCTCCCCACCTATCATGCGTTCTTCTACTATATAGGTATAAGGGAGAAAGAGAAATCTACTTCGTATACCTACTCTTTTATATCTCTATCCTCTCTCTTATCTGTACTTATCTTACCTTCTTTCCGTTTATCTTGCGTGCGGTTAGGTTAGAATAAGGTTAGCATATTTATCTCCCATTCGTCAAATAGAGATCATTCGAATTTCTTGCCAATACCTTGTAAACGAAGGGGTTAATCCTAGAGACATGTCTCCAGTCGCAAAAGTTATCCAACTACCGTATAGATTTACACGTCACTCATATTGCAAGGGATTGTATAGTTGTTAAAATAACCTTTTTACTTGGTCACCCCCGTCCTGAAAAACTCAATTAGAAAGTTGTTGCCCCGTCTCTTTTGAAGCCAACGAAAAAGATTCTATGTTTCTAATATTCACTGGGATCTTCGAATCCAAAAAATCGCAGATAAGGTGAGAAAGATCAGCATAATGAGCTTTTTTGGTTAGTTAATGCCGGTGTTTCTCAAAGTGTGCGCCTAGGACCGTCGCGACGAGCTGGGAATATTGATGTGTGCGTGCCTATTTATGCTTGGAAGTGGTTCTTCTACGAGAAAAAATATCTGCCAAAGTATTCTGAGGAGAGCTCCAGATCACTGAGCAACTATAAGGAAACTGGAGTGAGGACTTCGCGAGCCTTCCCTATACACGACCGCATCACATCCTATTGAGGCGAAATAAATAAAACTTTTATTGGTTAAATTCGCTCAAATGTAACCAACAGGTTGGTTAGTTTTTTTTTTTTTAATTTTGTAAAAGGTATTTTATCAAACGTTTATAGTGAAATCCCAGCCGCGTAATTACAATCCTAACATTCTCAGTAATACAAGAGGCATTAGCACGCCGGTGATTGGCTACTACGAGCAAGACAGATAACAAAACGTCACGCGGGGCTTTTGAGCGAGCAGTGAAGCTTTTCGCGAAACAATTTCAAAGTGCTCTAATCACTGCTCCAACTGCGAATGTCGGACATCCAAATACAATTAAGTATTCTATTCCTATATCTATTGTTAGACATCGTCTACCAAAATTTCACTATGAGTGAGACGTAAAACGGTTCATCATTCATTTCGGCTAATCACGATGAGCTAAATTTCTATAATATATATGGACCATTTGTATATGGACAAATGTACAACTATACTAACAAAATAATGTGAATGCAACAGAGGCGAATTTAACGGCGGACGCACTGGGCGCGCACGTGGAGGCCCCCGACTTCTACGGGGCCCCAAAAATCCAAACTTCACACTTTTTTCTAATTTAAGGGGCCCAATATTTTTTTTTTTTTTTTGCTCCCGGGCCTCGAACGATTTCAATCCACCACTGGAATGCAATTGAAAAAATCAAAAATACTGAAGTTCCCGGCCGTTCCAAGATGCCGAAGTTGGCATGCGGAATGCAATGTTTTGCGTATTTCGCTCCTTTGCAGCCACTTATTGTATTCCTCCGCGGTCGGCTCGCATACTTCCTTGTTATTCTATATAGGGCAGCCGCTCTCAACCTTTTTAATTTACGGAGCGCTTTTTAGTCATTTCTAATTTCTATGGCGGAGCCCCGTAGCCCTCTTTTTTTATATACATTCGAACTCGATTATAACGACTTCGGTAGTAACGACAAATCGGTTATAACGTCATTGATTGGCGGTTCTGACTAATTTACGTGGAGAATAATGTTAATGGACCTCGCTTATAACTTCATTTAAAATGCAATGCCTCGGACAGGGCTAGAACTAAACGGGGGAACTGCCCCAGGCGGAAAAATTTAGGGGGCAGTAATTTCAGGTGGGAACAAAGACCGCCGTTATAAAATTATCGAATTTTAAAGTTGTGGGGGCAGAAAAATAATGTTTGCCCCGGGTGGCAAAAATCGTAGTTACGGCCCTGGCCTCGGATATAACGACGCATTTTTTGTCGTTATTTTATCACAATTAGAGTGATAACATAACACGTACGAAAAAATTCTTAATTTTGCCCTTCTCTTGACATTTTTTTTTCAATTAAAAAAGCCCTTTCTTTTTCAACAAAGTTTTGCCATGCTCAATGCATATCCCCCACATCCTGGAGCAGGGCCCCTAGGCTGGGATCTTTTGCGGGTCCCCCGACCAGACTTTCACGGGGCCCCTTTATGATGAATTTATAGCGTGAAAAGAAAAAAAACTATGAAAATCGTCCCGGGCCCCAGTCCACCCCTTGTGCGGGCCATGGCTCAATGTCATCTTACAGCATGAGCTCACCCGGGCACGGTCCGGGGACCTCAAGTGCAGAAAGGGCCTCGTGAAAATAAGATCTGGTCAAATTTTCAACAGTGAGTATGAAATTGGGTAGCGGTGTTATTTCATACTCTTTCTCTCTCTAGCCAAGAAAAACCACTTTGCCCGTGATGCCGTTAAGACGACCCTGGCCGTGTTCAACCTTTTTTTCTCGACAATCGTTATTTTTAAGGAATTGGCGATTTATCTGACAATTGACAACATTTTAGCGAGAATTAGTATTTGATATCTCAATTTCTCATATTTTTCCAGATCAAACATGGTCACCTTAAATGTCATTTGATCACATTTGTCGCACCGCTTTCTTCCCACGAGGACTTATTAGACCGGAACCTACAATTTATTGCCGATTCCGAACGGCAGCCTTTTTTTATACTCATTGAAGGTTGGTGCGCTATCCCCTCGATGGATAGTTATCAATCATATATTGCTGTTCCGCCCCTAGAGGCATACAGCGGGGGTCCTGAAGTTCAACATTTCGAGATCAATTCCCTCTCAGCACAAAAAGTACAATTTTCTCAGAGCTATCTCTAAAAAAAAATTTTAGGTTATTTAAGCTACCTAATTAATTCCAACCCCCCCCCCCTTCCGTTTAATTCTCCAACTCTATATCGAAAAACAACAAACAAAAGTAAATTTAGATCAAAATCAATTAGCACAACAATAAACAAAATAATTAAATAAATTAACAGAGGATGGGGGAGCACGGAAAGCAGTGCCTTTCGACTCCCGGCGGTAGCAATTTTTTCTGCGGTCACGTCGCCGTTTCTGTTTTACCCGTGTCAGGAAAGTTTCTGTGTAACCGAATGGATTGGAAGATCGGGAAGGAAAGTGGTTCCTTTTTGACTTGGGGTGGGAGCTGGAAGGTCCTGGTCGTTCTCTTCGACCCAGTGCCGTCTTAACGCATGGGCCCACCCGGGCATCTCAAGGGAAGAAGGGCCACACAGAAATGAGAAGCAGTTGAAATTTTTGACAATTTGTCAGGTAGGGCCTCAGGAAAATCACTTGGCCCGGGGGCTCTTGAGACGGCCCTGCTTCGACCAGCCTTCAACATTTGACGTTCATTGCTAATGGTGGAGCGGCCACACCACTCGCCCATGAACAACCCTGAAACGTACTGGGTCAGGCCACGGCCGACTCAGCACTAAATTGAGGCCGTGGCCAGACAGGACACGAGTGTGACCTCGGCGGCAGGGATGGCTGTATCTGACCTGAAACCTGTTGCAAAACCTCATGTGCCGCCCTTAAAGACGACCCTGGTGGGAGGCTGAAAAGGCTTTAGCCAAGGGAATCTGAGATGAACCTGATTTTTTACCCGTCCGAAACACACCGCACACAATTTTTTTCAAATTAATATATAATCTTTTTTAGTACAGTGAACCTTGTTAACGCCAAAATACCTATTCCGAGGTTCCTAAAGTGGTAAATAAGGGAGTGTTGAAGATTCGAGTGTTGAAAAAATGAGTGATTACACTCATTTTTTCATTTCGGGATCGCGTTGATAGGTTGAATCAATCACGATGCGTATAATAATAAAAAATTATTTTTAAATAATAATTTCCAATAATACGTTGGGCGGAAAATAAGGGCAGCAACTAGGAGAGAACAGGCGGGTTTGGTGATCCTGGTACTGGACCAGAAGGGCAGGGCCGCAACTAGATGTTTAGTCACTCGGGGCAAGTGCGCATTTTGGCGCCCCCTTGTAATGTTGTCGGAGAGGTTTGAAAATAAAATTTGCGCCCCTCTGGTCCAGCGCCCGGGGCACGAGACCCGCCTGCCCCCCCCTAGTTACGGCCCTGCAAAAGGGACACTGAATTCATCCTCAAACTGAACCTTCTACATTACATTGGGGAAGCCGAAACGCCTCCTTCCAAAGGCTCTAGTTTCGGCCCTGTTCAGAATCATCGAAAAATCCTGTTTTTTCGTTACCAGCCACAAACGTATGAAAATAATAAAAAACATGAATCTTGAAATTCACACAAAATGTTTCCGATAATTAGCATATTTTAACGTGTATAAGGGATCCCTGATTTTTTAGGCTTAAAATTCGGAAAGAAGTTGAAAAGATGTGTCTATAATACCATCAATGTATAAGAAACCTTTCCTATATTTTTGGGACCAAATTTTTGGCAAAAAGGGGTTTCTTATACACGTTAAAATACTGTGTTTTCAGATAATATACACTCTGGCCAAAAAATTAGGAACACCTCTCACTCAAACTTCGATTCGTCCGTGCAGCACGTACGCTGATGTAATAAACTGGATTTTATGATAAAAAGCTTTCTCCTGGTCAGAAGCACTAGTTAACGTTTGCCTGTTCATGAGGAAAACAAGAGATTTGAGTGACTTTGAACGCGTCATGATTGTCGGTGCCAGAAGGGGCGGTTCCAGTATCTCCGAAGCCGCTAACATTCTTGGCTGAATGGCAGCTAAGTCAAAAAACTTCGAGCGGAATATTGGGCGGAAATCGTTTGTGAACGAAAGAGGTGCCATGCGAATGACACGCTTTGTGTGGTGCAGCAACAATGCAACAAATTGCAGCGCAATGCAACTCACGATCATCGCACTACAAGATCATCGCGTATGCTCTACAAGACGGATCTTAAAACGAATTGGTTTTAATAGTCTGCAACAAACTAGAGTGCCTTTGATTTCGCTGCAAAACCGAAGAAAATGGCTTTTGTGAGCTAGAGAACGCTGAAATGGGACACTTGATGAATGGAAGAAGGTTGTCTGTAGTTTGAACGTGGAAGAAACTTTTTAGTGATCTGTCGGGATTCGAACCCGTGACAGCTGATAAAGCCTTTCAACCTCCAGGCTGGTGTGCTAATCACTGAATCAAAAAGGCTTGAAGTAGGTTGTCTGGTCTGACTTGTCAAGATTTCCTCTCCATGACGTTGATGGCAGGATTCGTGTGGAGTAAGCAGCATGAGGCCATGGATCCGGAATGCCACACAGTGCCGTCTGAACGCATGGGCTCACCCGGGCACGGCTCGGGAGCCTCAAGAGAAAAGGGGCCTCACAAAAATGAAATTTATTTGAAATTTTCTAGAATTTATCTGGTTGGGCCTCAAAAAAAATCACTTGGCCCGGGGGGCCCCCATGATCCTCTTAAGACAACCCTGATGCCACATGACAACTGTTCAAGCGGGTGGTGGCGGAATCATGGTCTGTGAAGTATTTTCCTGGTATACTTTTGGTCCCTTATTCAGTGCCGTCTTAACGCATGGGCCTACCCGGGCACGGCCCGGGGGCCTCAAGAGAAAAGGGGCCTCACAAAAAGGAGATTTGGTTGAAATTTTCTATAATTTACCTGGTAGGGCCTCAGAAAAACCACTTGGCCCGGGGGCCCATGGTGCTCTTAAGACGGCCATGCCCTTATTTCCATTGAAAACATCCATCAATTCCAGCGCCTACTTCTGTACCCGTTGCCGACCATGTGTACCCGTTTATGGCCATAATGTTTCCTGATGATGATGACTATATTTCCAACAGGACAATGCAATCTCCCATGGGAACATGGAGAATCATTCATTACTCAGTGCAGTTGTTTGCTGCAATCAATCTGCATGGTTTCAGGAACATGATTCAGAGTTTCAATTGCTTCAATGGCCCCTCAGTCACCCGATCTCAACCCAACTGAGCATTTGTGGGATGAGTTTGAAAGGTTTGTTAAAAGCTCTGAAACACCACCCTCTAATCTGAGGGAATTAAAGGGTTGGAGAATCACTTAGCTAAAATAACTCCCATAAAAAATTGCAGATTTTCAAAAAAACATCTGTAAAACAGCGGTTCTCAACCGGTGCTTGAGGAAAATAAAATAAAAAACAGTAATTTGAAAAAAACAATTATAATTACTTTAGAATAATAAAAATAAATCAGTAATTTTGCTGAATAAGTAAAAAATAGGTCTACGGGGCTCCGTCATAGAAATTATATGCCAAAAAGCGGGTCAAAAACGGTTGAGAACCGCTGCTGTACACGATTTGTGAAACAAGAATTGGGGAATTACCTGTGTGTGCTCAAAGAACAATGTCACACAATTGGTACCATGAAATCATGCGGTCAGCGACGTCTTAACGCATGGGCCCATCCGGGGCCTCACAAAAATGAGATCCAGTTAAAATTTTCTAGGATTTACTATGTAGGGCCTCTGAAAAATCACTTGGCCCGGAGGCCCACGATACTCTTAAGACGGCCCTGCATGTGGTATCTCAGTCTTGACGTCCAAAGCATCATAGCTGAGTGCCTGGCTACTAACAGATTTGTTCTCGCTCCAGACATTTGGTACAAGCTGATGGAAAACTGTTATTAGCACATAGTCCTGGACAAGAAATAACCAATGTTGGCAGTTGTTGCCATAGCCCCCACATGCTATAGCGGGGGCCCCTAGGTTGGGATCTTTAACGGGCCCCTTCTGTAGTTAATTTATAGCGTGGAAAAGCAAAAAAATGATGATAACCGTCCCGGGCCCCAGGGCTAGAGCCCTGTCAGCCCCCCCCCCCTATGTGGGGGGCCATGGTTGTTGCCATATAAATAACAATGCAGATTTATCCAATACAAGACAAATAAACCAGACAAGTTTGTCATCAAGTTCTGATTAGCAACTGTTGTGAAATCCAAATATGTTGTCCGTATTTGGGCAAAGATAAAGAGCGACCAATCAATGTACAATTTTGGGAGAATGTTATGCTGAAATTACTGCAACCATATCTAAATTCCAGATGCACTGTCACAACTGACAGCTATTTCCAGGGGCGTCGGAAGTGTTTCGAACCTGTGGGTGCCCGTCTTGAGATTCATGTAGGAAATTTCGATTTTGAATCAATTCTGTGGGTGCTCGAACCCGCTCTACAAACTTCCGTGGGTGCTCGAGCACCCACAGCACCCCCGGCTCCGACGCCACTGGGTATTTCACTTATGTGAAACTTGCAGATGAACTTTCTGCAAAGAAAACCACAATTGCATGTGACACTTCAATGCCACAATATTGTCCTGTTGCACTGAGAAATGTAAACAACACACTCATTATATACATAGGTGCAAGAGCAAAAAATAATGTCATGATTTTTAGCACCATGCGCACGAATGTGGCTGAAGATAACAGTGCAACCAAGAAGCTGAAAAATGTCACATATTACAATGACACTAAATGTGGCATAGATGTAGTAGATGAGATGGTGAGGAAATACACTACAAGATGTGGAACTTGCAGGTGGCCTGTTCATGTATTTTACTATGTCTTTGGCATTGTTACACTCAATTCTTGCACACTTTTCAAGGAATCCTCAGGCTCCACAATTTCATGTAGAGGATTTCTTTTTGCGCTGGGGAATAACTATGTGCTGGTGCTTTGAGCAGAAAATGCCTGCAAACTCTTTCAGTACACAGTATACGATTTCTGACGGCTCTGCTTAAGGTGCCAGAAACTATTTTGTGGGAAATATGTTGGTGTCACTGTCAACCGTGCATATTGCTCAACTTGTGCTGATTGATGTTTAACAAGCTTTACATATATAGAACATATTGTGAGTTCATTCATTGTTCATGTGTGTAATTTTTTTTTTTAGAGAACGTGTTATATACTAATTTCTAATATGTGTCGAGTCATATTACATACTTTTTTGCTTTTTTATAATTTGTTTTCCCTGCAAAAGCACAGTGAAACAGTGAATAAAAATGACTTCATAAGGGGGGGGGGGGTGATTTAATAAGGAGTAAAACATTTTAAAAGTAATTCCAGCAGGATTTTCGGAAAGCTGACATTATAGGCAGGGTGACATTAAAGTGGTCGACATCATACCGTGGTCCTACTATGTATTGCCATTTCAACATATATCATTTATCCATCAAACAACAGTTACTTTTAATAGAGCTTGAATTTCTCACTGAGGGAGAGGTCAACTTGACCCCTAATGGTGGTTCTAGCATTAAGCTGAAAGTATATGTTTATGCATGAAAGAAAGAAAGCAAACATCTCACTAAAATTATATTTTGTAAATCCCATTCTTTTAGGAAGGTATTCAAACTTTAACTGGACCAACAACATCAATAGAAGCTGGTGCATCATCTGCTGTTGAAGTGGATGCAGAAAGTAGAATAGGATCAGGCTTTTCACAGCAACAATTGCCACAAACTATGTCTATAAGAGGTTCTCATCCAACAAGGCTGGGAGGTTTACGACTTCCTCGAAGTCGTAGACCACTAATATCTAGTGTTCTGCCTCCTGACAAAGATGGATTTCGCACACGGCAGTTGGCAGGAGTGGTGGACAGATATGCTCGTCTGTGTTTTCCAATGACGTTTTTATTTTTGAACATTTTATACTGGACTCTATACCTCCATCTAATTGATGATGAACTTGAATTAGACATTACGCCAGATGAAAAAGGGATTTGATGTTTCTCAATAAAAGTTTTACAATTCCATCCATTAAGAAATCATTCATTACTCAGTGCAGTTGTTTGCTGCAATCAAATTTTTCATTACCCAAAGCAGAATGCTCGACATATATTTATTTATTATCAAAAGATTCAAAAGAAATTAAAGAAATTGGTATGCAGGGAAATAATACATATACTAGGCCTATACATATGTAATTCATCATCTATGTCACATTATCATTCTAATGTCATGAGTATCTTAATCTCTAAATACACATTCTTATATTTTTGAACATATTTTTCAACATAGCTTTTTGGCATATTTTCTGAAACATGCATAGTATTGTATAATATCAATAATCTCTTACTTCTCACCACCTAAAAGTCACGGTGCTTACCTTTTTTTTTAAAATTTAAACAAATCACAAAATGCATACACACATACGTAACATAGGCTATACAAATTATAAATACAACTCTGTGTCCCCAAGTTGAAAAGTTCTTCCAACAGACCTGAAAAGTTTTTAAATTTTTTATAATTCTAAAGCTTTTTTTTTTAAATTTTAAAACTATTTTCTTTTTCAATTTTACCTGCTTGCAAAAGTCCACCCTTTGAGTCAAAACCATCATCAAACTCTCCCAATATAATTCAAAAGTGTTTAATCATGTTAAGTTCAGGAAAAACTTGTTCACTATAGTCGGCTGTTCAATGCATTTTATGAATGAAAAAGTGAATGTAGTCTACTAGTTAGTGCAGCCAGCACTTATATGTAGCATATATTGATAGATAGAAAATATGTAGACTATATTAATTGATAGGAAAACTATATATAGCAGTAGATAACAACAGGAATAAAATAAAACCTATCCAGTGTGTATGCAGATTATATAATAAGTTTCTTATACACCTGAGTAACTTTTGAAAGCAGATACCTATAGCCATATGAATAGGTAAGATGTAGATATAGCAAAGTATTCATGCAGGATACATTTTTATAGGCTAAAATTAATTATGGATTGAGAATATTAATCACATAAACTAGGGGCATATGCAGGATTGTATAACCTCTGGTGAAGGCACAACATGTTTAAGGTAGGGAACAAGCATGGACAGATATACGGGGGTGAGGGGGTTGCACCTCCTATCAGCATCAAAGTTAAAGCCGACTGATCTAATGTATTTGCATATATATGAATAGACATCATCATCATGCCCCACCCCAGACTTTCAAGTCTATCTCCGCCTATGGGAACAAGGAATCTCTCCTAGAGAAGTTTTGAGTTACTAACTTTCAAAAAGAATAATAAATTAACAGGAATTAATTGAGAAAGCATATACAGATATTTTCATTCGATATTTCAATTTTTTTACAAAAATATTTATAAATATTCTAAATTTTTTATCATCTTATGGGGGAGGGGAGCACAGCCCCTTATGCCTCTGATACTGACATAGCAGTATGCTCAACTTGGATCAACTTGTATGCTCAACTGGTATGCTCAACTTGCATTGGCATACACAATGGGAGGTTTGGGGTTCTAACCCCCCCCCCCCCCGAGCCAAGATTATAGTGTTATTTTGCAGGAAAAACTTAAACCCCCTCCCTCAGAAGGGAAAAAAAATCTGACCCCCCCCCCCCCCGGAAAATTCTGCGTACGCCCATGCACCTCTGAAGCAGCATGATTCTCAAAAGAACTTAGCCTTCCAAAATCAAGTGATGACAAAAGAACTACATACAAATGGGTTAAGAATTTAAGGGAAACAACTATCAAGAAGGTAAGTTGAAGCTATGATAGCCAATATTATGGTAGCCAAGACTAATAGAAGAAGTGCGTATAATTTGGAACCTGATAACGAATACTAGAAATGTGAAGAGTCCCATGAGCACAAAAACCCTTCTCTCCAATATTTGTCATCACCTCTATAACATCTATTGAAATATTGTTGACAAATAATTTTATGTCTGTCGTAAATATGAAAAGCTATTTGAATCTTCGACAAAATCTGTTTTTATATTAACATAAATTGAAAAAATTGAAAAAGAAAACATGAAATTAAATTAATCACAACAATATAAAACCAAACAAAATACAAATTCTATTTTTTTTTCAATATATAATCATTTTAATATTCAGCAACTAAATTTCAATTTATAAATTTATATCAACCACTTTATGATCAAGGATGTAATGTTTCATCCAAACACCAGTGGAATAAATTCAAACAAGTTCTCTGCTTTCTTTCACCTCTTATCATCACAAAGTTTTGTTGCAACACAATAAATTTTTTATCCCTCTTGATTTTTTGTATATCCTGATAGTGTGATTTTTTTCCACACATAGTGTATCTTTCTTATAAGAGTGAAAGAGAACAGGTAGGGTGAAGGTGAAAAGAGAAATCTATTTTGTACTGACATTCCTATCAATTTATCTATTACAGTGCCATCTTAACACATGAGCCTACCCGGGCACAGCCTGGGGGGCCTCAGAAAAATCACTTGGCCTGGGGACCCACGACGCTCTTAAGACAGCTCTGATCTATTATTCTGTTTTACTCATTCATATATTTGTTTATTTTTTCTTCCATTTTTCTCTCTCTCTCTCTCTACTCTCTTTTCTTCTCCTTTTTCTAACATGAGGCTAGGTTAGAACAAGGTTACCATATTTATCAAATACAAATACATGGCCACAACAGGCAAAATGCCCAACTATGTGGCCGAGAAAAAGATGTGCATAACAAATATGGATATAAAACAAATATATAATAATAACAAATATATATATTTCTAAACTACAGCAACCCAATTAAGAATGCAATTATAAAAACTAAAAACTATCCAATGTATACATAATAAAATATTATATAATGCCCATAAAAAATATTTATGGCTGTCTTATTCTCTAAGTATGGGTAGCTTCTCGATTTACCCTAACGTGTTTATCATATTTATTTTTAAACTTGTCAGTTGTGTTAGAATTTATTACTCCGGGGCGGGGGGTGGTAAGCTATTCCATCTATTATAACCCTATTAGAGAAAAATTCTCTGTGACACCACAACCTGGAATTGTCCTTTATCGATCGATACTGGTGTCCCCCCCCCCCCGTCAAAGCAGTTGATATTGATGGTGTATTAATAATTCATGGCCCACCCTATCAATCCCGTTGAACATTTTCAACATTTCGAAAATATCCTCCCTCACCACCTACTTTCTTCCAATCTAAACATCTTTAAAAAATAAAGTCTCTCATCATAACTCAAACCCAGTGTGCCAACAAGGACATGCATAGCTCTTCTCTGCACCCCCTCAACCAATTCTATGTCCCTCTGTAGGTATGGTCTCCAAAACCTCACAGCATACTCTAGTCCTGGATGAAATAAGCCTCGGAAAAGCATCGATGATTCGACAAATAGAGAGCAACCGACTGCCTTGCAAATCACTTGTAAATGAAGGAGTTAAGAAATAAAAGATATTTTTGAATTCAAATAAAATTTTAATTCACTCATATGAAACAATTATTATATTAATTTCACTGAAAAAATGATATAGCTATTAGTATATTTTAGATTAACATTAGATATTTGGAATTAACAAGGCCGTAGCGGGGGGACTTGGGGGGTTTGGTCCCCCCGAAACGTGAGAAAATTACAAAAAAGGGAAAAACAGATGGCCAAATCTATTGTTCTATCACTTTGCCCCCCCCCCCCGAATGAAATTCCTGTGGCTACAGCTTGGTAATTAACTATAATTAAGTTATTAACCAGCTATGTGATTACGGTGTTGGCATAGGACATTGCACGATTTTCGATCTAATTATTTCAAGTTTTGAAAACTAATTAGTAATTATCTGAATTATTATATATTTTTTTTGATTATTTAAAACAGTTATGAACATTATAGTCAGTTTCAATGTTTTGATTAAAAAAATTTAATGTCATAGCTGATATGTATTTGAATTTATATTTTATTTCTTTTGTTTCTCTCAACATATTTATCACAAATTTGTAAAAAATTTACATCTTTTAGTGCAAAATAAAATATTTTTTTACTATTAAAGACTTGTAATCTCAAAACAACCTCAATTTCAACAAAAAAGTTAAATAAATGTTTATTTTTTCCATAATGCTGAGTAATGCAGGGATCCAACTTATAACATTTTTCAAAAAACCATCAAAAACATTGTAAGCAGGAAATCTTAATGAGACTTAGAATCTTAGTGTTAAGACCACGAAAATAAGTTGGAAAACGTTCTAGATGGGAATGTTATAAGCGGGATTGACTTTTTTTGTATTAGAGAGAAAAACTTTCAAATTACAACAAAATTCATTTTAGAAACAAATGTTCTAATAGATTACAGGAGTACTTTTATTTGTTTAAAATCTACAGAACAATAAAAACTTATTCACTCCAGAATTTAAATTTCAAAAATTAACAAAACATATATATAAATAATGTTAACCATTTCAAAATCAAACCCCAGGTACTATAGTTTAAAGAAAATTTAGTTCTTGATTAGTTTAAAGGCAGTGGTTCTCACCCTTTCTTTTTTAATCCAAGAACCAGTTGCATGTTCAACACAATTGGACAAACTGCTTAAGTACTTACATGCTTAATTTTGTTAATTATTTAGTACATTTGTTTTTAATAGCTCATTTAATTACTTTGCATTTAATTAAAATATATTTTTCAAGTCTGTCTATGCACCACCAGTACCATCTCTGATATACAGACTACAGGTTGGAAACAACGCTGGTTATTATTATATACATATATTAAGGGTAATCATCTTTTTTCATCACCATTGATAGGTCAAATTGTTGAAAAAAAAAAAGACGTATTTCCAAGGCACAGACATTTTACGGTTACATAACAGTAAATTATACTGTATGTAACCAAATGTTATAGATGACAACATTTGGTTATGTTCTCAAGTTTTGTGTGACATTAGAGAGCAATTAGAAAATTTTAATGCATTTTATAAAGTCTAACAACTTTACTTTTTTTTCTCTCTCTTCAGAGGTTATAGAAAGTTCCAAATAAAGAAAATGAAATAAAATATGCAAAAAATTGACAACAAACACATCATACACATGTTAAAGAACTGTAAACTTCTTTACTCGAATGTACAAGAGAGGATATGAATAAATGTAAAAGACTATATAAGAATCGTTTTTAACTACCAAAGACATGCAAATTGTAACTACAAAAATGAATGTCTATGACAGTGGTCTTCAATACATAACCTGTGAGCCACCTGTGATCAGCCAAGCTCTTTGGTAACATGGGTGTAAGATAGCTCAGTTACCTGCAGGCCTCATTAAACAAATAAAATATATCCTATGTTGTGTCAACAATTGGAGGCACCAGGTCTGCAACAAAGGTCACAAACTAGTCACTGTATACAACTCTTGAATGCTTCGTATCCAGCCTGTAGCCTGTAAGGTGGCTGAACTATATTTTTGGGTTTCAAATATATATATTTATTTATTTAGATCACAGTTTTGTATTAGAAACAATTTTAGAAATCAAAAGTTTGAATGTCTACAGGTGTTGACATAAAGGCTCAACAACAAAAAGGCTCAACAACAAAAAGGCCTTTGTAACAGACTTTCTTTTTTAGTATATTTTTTGGTTCGCAGCAAGCACATGTCAACAGTATCTTGTTGACTGGCTCTTTGCTGTATGCATTTGAGTTTGTTACACCCTGGTATAGAATCTTCAATTGTTCCAGGGTTATTGACTATTTTGATGCCCTACTTTCTCTGTAGTTAAATTCAAAATATCATACATCGGAGTATATCAGTATACATAACAAGGACCTTCTACTTTTTTTGGTCCAAAGTATGATGAACTAACAAAGTTTAAATTTTTTTTCTTTTTAAATGATTAAATCTTTTTCATATACTAGTCTCAAAAGTACTAGAAGTTTCCCAAAGCTTCTGAACAGTTTCTGATGATATTATATAAAGGATATTGATACTAAAGGATCTAAGAATTGAGCATGCAAACTTACATGTTCAATTACTTCTATGCTTCTCATAGAATAATATGTCGAAAATTGCAATATGAGAAAATTTATTTTTATATCCTGCTCAGCAAATGAAATGAACAAATGAAGCATATGAAGGCAGCTAGGATTTTATGCTCTAAAAACTTCTAAAATATGCTCTATAAAAAAATGTATTTATTCTCTTAAAAAAACTGTAAATATATGCCCTATATAATGAAAAATATGTCCTAAATTTTTTTCATTCTGATCTCAAATAGCATTAGTTTTAACAAAATAATATGATAATGAAAAGTGTTGATGCAGTCTAAATTATTTTCAACCATTAGTTATTATATGAACAAAAATTCTTCATTTTACTAACTAATCTCATCCAGCTAAAATTTCCCTCAAAAACTTCCGTAAGTTTCACGTAAGTTTTTCCCTAAAAATTCAGAACTAATGTGCTGCTATCCATAGGTGAAAATACCTAGCCAAGTACAGTATTTAGCTTAGGAAAGCATCGCACAAAATTAAAATAAATAATTCTTTTTATTTGATAAAAACTCAAAATTTGCCACAAATGCTAAAAAATTCCCCCATTTACCAATTTTAGCCAATTTTTCCCATGAGTTACCATCACAGACACCATTTCAAATGATTAATTTATTTACAGCCACACACCAGTGTCCTTGAAGGGCTAGTATTTTTATGCTCCAAAAATTCAATGTCATTGCTGATTGGTTGAAAAACCTGTATTTCAGAATTTTTTACCAATCAGCAACAATGCTTAGTTTTTAGTGCTTAAAAATCCTAACCCTAGGAGCTCTTGTCAGAGACAGGAACCGCAAAAACCAGTCTGAAGTGGGATTGGAATAGCAAGGAAAAAATTTACTTTTTTTATCAAAAATTATGAAATATGCAAAATGTGCCATAAAATTGTGAAAATATGCTCTATCACGTAAAAATAATGAAATATGAAAAAAAAATATGCAAAGACATAGAAATTCGAGCCCTACTAATTAGATTATAGAACTTACAGTGTTCAGAGACATTTTCAAGCAATTCTTTCTTGCACTCCCACTCCCAAACCTGTTTAACCAAGGATAGGTGAGCTTAACATAAAGCTGCTATGCAAAATAGTTTATGTCCATTACATGCAATCAGTGTCACTTCTTCAAAAGATATGTTCTCTAAAACAGTATAAGTATAGTTAAGCATACAGGATGCATAGCAAATGGTGGTATGGCATTGTACTGGCGAACCATTGATCCTACAGGTATACTTACAATTAGAAAAAAGTTTCCAAATAACGTGTAGTTATTGTATAGTTATCAAAATAAAAATAAAAATTAACCTTTTATACAGTCCCTGTGTGCCCCCAAAACCCAATTTGGAAGTTGTCCTGTCTCTCTTCATGCCAAAAAAATCCATGTTTCTAACTTCAATATTCACTGAGATATTCAAATTCAAAAAATAGAGGAAAGTTGGAAAAAACAGCTCTAAATGCAGAAAAATAGTTTTATACTAATTTAACACTGCTTTTTTCCAAATTTATTTCATTTTTCAAATTTGATTATCTCAGTAAATATTTCACTTAAAACTTAGAAACAATTTTTTTTAGTTGGCATCAGGAGACAGGGCAACAACTTTTTAATTGTGTTTTAGGGCACACAGAAACTAATTTTTTTAACATTTTCATAACTATACAACTCCTTGTAACATGAACGACATATCTGGGTACTACTTTATTTGGTTATTTGGAAACTTTTTCAGATTGAAAGTATACCTCTAGGATCATTATAAAGTATACCTCTAGGATCATTTTTATAGAGTCATAATCTCATGGTTCACTAGTAAAATGTCATATCCCCCCCCCCTGTTTTTGCTATGCATCCTATCAGAAACTTACCTAATCATAAACTGTTCTATTAACTTTAGATTGAGCATTGCTTAATCTGAAACATTGTTGAAACTCCCTGATCCAGACTTCTCTGGACCTAGATGATTCTAATTCTAAATTATGGATCAAATTTAATTTATTTCTTAAGTGTTTTCATATCTAAAGCAGCAATATGCCTCTTTGATATATATATTGATTCATATTTTCTATGGGAAGAACATAGTAAATCAAAGTATATATGAAATTAACATGTTAAAAATTCTACTCATTTATCATGTATGTTCATAATTTATGTATTATTACTACTAATACATAATTCATTTTAATTATTCTTACGACATATTTTGCTGGAATTGCTCAAAAAACATTGGTTATTTTCCTGCATTTCATAGACATTGGTTTTTCTAGTTTCTCTTGGATTTTTATAGAGTCATAATCTCATCCTTGCATTGTTACAATGGTCTCATCTTCTAAAACAATATCTAAGCAAAAAACAACTTAGTCGGAGCTTTTTTCTGCATTCTTTTATCTATCGCTTCTTAAGGAACTCACTCACCTTCTCACTTTTTTTTCTCTCACCTTTTCAATCAATTCCTTCTCAATTCCCAGCACATTTAACTAGCAAAGTTTGTATGCCTACATTGTGCCAGTCAATTTTTACCAGCCTCTCTTAGTTCTTTGTATTAATACTTTCCAAGCTTGCATAATATTCCAATCTGCATCTTTCACATTTACCTGTGGGATGTAAACTTGTCTGTTGTCAAAGTGATTGAGAAAAATCAATGTTCAGTGAAAAGTGCTCTCATAGAAAAACTGTAAATTACAGAATGCCCCCATATAAATGGGTTGCAAGTGCAGTTCAGTGGTGAAAATATTCTCTCTCAAAACAAAAATGTTTTGAAAACGCTTTTCCATCATTTTTGTTCAGACCAAAAACCATAGGTATAAGGATGAAAGAGAGTGTACAAAAGACATACCAAACTTATTTTAGGCAAAAAAAATCATCAAATGTCTCAGACAGAGCAAAAAATTACAGCCTCACAAATGGGGCTCAATTATGGAGTTTCTACATTTTTTATCCCAAAAGATTTTTGTGCTGTTGATCTCAAATATACACATAGTAAATAATATTTTACCCACATGGTTGAGCTTCTTCACACATAATTTATGGAACATGGTTTTTTATTTTCTTTTATTTGGTGAAATATCTGTGTAATGACTTTTAAAAAACCAAAGGAAAAATTATTGTTATATAAAGGAATTAACATCATAAATGAAACATACGTTTCATTACGATGTTAATTCCAACAATAATGTACATTATTGCTATAGCAAATCTTTTAGACCAAAGAGTAATATTGCTATATACAAGATCATCATTATGGATGGTAGTATTAAATGGAAGTTTCACTTTATGCAGAGTGCAGCACATTATATCAATTTTTAAATTTGAGAAAACATTACTTTGGTATAAATAATGCTCAAATTCTGTGGATTTTGCATTATTATTTCAAATTATCATTTGACTCTTTTTATACCTATCAATTGAGTACTGAATACTATGTTATTTTTTGTAGTATAATCTTCAGATAAAAACCATCCAGTTCCATTCTTTATTTCATGCTATTATTATTATTGTTATTGGCATGAAAAGATGAAGTGTCCAAAAAAAAGCTATAATCTCTTTATAATTTCTAATGCTGAAAAAAAACAAGTGTATTATAAATGGTACACCCTGGTTTACTAATAATAAAACATATCTGATTTTCTTTTTGTGCCTCTATTTATAAAAGTAACAACAAATTTAATGCAAACTTAAAAGAAAAATAAACAAGGTATAATTTTTACTTTCTGCTATCAGTTTATTTGGAATTATCTCTATTTATTTTCATCTTTAATCTGTAATCAGAAATTGAATGTCATAGTAGTCTGGTTGGTCTATAAGCAACTCCTTTTTTTTACCCCCAACTAAAGTTGGTCTAAATAAAAAAAGTGTAATTTTTTTTTATGTTCTTATATTTATTTTTTATTTCCAAGTGACCAAGAAAAAGTGTCCTTGGGCTTAACAAACATAAGCATATAAACAATAGCATTGCAGAAAAAAAAAATCTAGAAAAGCAACAGTTTATTTCTTACTTGCACCATGATTCAGCAATGAGAGCTTGGCAAGATATTAAATAACTTTGCTCCATGGTTAAAACACAAGTACACATTAGACACCGGTGACTATATGCTAATGCTGTGTAGATTTGCCCATTGGTGTAAACTTTTATTTCACGCCCCCTCCCCCAAATAATTTTTCAAATGTTGATAATACTCAACAGATATCTATTGAAATACAGTAAACTCTCAGTTTATGAACGAATCTGTTCGGGAACGATTTGATTTATAAAAAAACAAAAAATGTTTCAGTTTATGAACACACAAGCCAGAGACATAGTACTGAGGGAAGCATATTTCAGAAGTCTATGACTACAGCAACAAAAGGATTGCCTTCGGAATCTTCAGAAGAAGGATATTGTCTTCAATCTGTAAAACTTCATTAAAAAAAGAGTTGCAAGTTACATTATAAAAATTTTCTAATGATATTGACATGTTCTGGTCTGGAACATATCACGTTCCGAATCAATTAGAAAAAAAAATCATGTTGCACAGATTTTTAGAGACACATATCCAGTGACTCAATGAGTCATTCATTGTTGTGAAGAAACAAAAAAAAAAAATCCGCCAGAGTGATAGTTCTCACCTCATAGGTTCATGAAAAGGAAGCTGTGATATTTTTTGTTGCTCACCATTCAAGGAATCACCAGCGACATAAGCACAATATCAATATGAATGCAATTAATTAATTTTAAGTTTACACTAGAAATCATCGTAATACCAGGAACTAATTAATCCAGTTCACATTGATTCTTTTGAGAGAAAAATAATTTTGGTTTCTTTCATTTGGTTTGTTTTCAATTATTCACACATTTTTGACATTCAAAAAAAAAAAAAATTGAAATTGTGTGAACAAAATGTATTAATTTATTAGAAATTTACCATGGAAAAAATTCTTAAATTATTTCTTTTATTAATCCTGAATTTTTATCAATTCTTGAATTATTCCTTTCATTAATTCTGAAAAGATGTCTTTCATTAAATATTTCTTTTATTAATCCTGAATTTTTATCAATTCTTGAATTATTCCTTTCATTAATTCTGAAAAGATGTCTTTCATTAAATATTTCTTTTATTAATCCTGAATTTTTATCAATTCTTGAATTTATTTCTTTCATTGATTCTGAATTTATTTCTTTCATTGATTCTGAATTTATTTATTTCATTGATTCTGAATTTATTTCTTTCATTGATTCTGAATTTATTTCTTTCATTAATTCTAGAATTGTTTGTTTTATTAATTCTGGAATTATTTCAGTAATTTTAGAATTAGTTCTTTCATCAATACTAGATTTTCATAGATGCTGATATATTTTTTTCAATAATTTTTATTCTTAATTCATGAATCCTGATTTCCACTAGTTAATATTATTTCTTTCATTAGTTTATTTTCTTCCATTCTCTGACAGAATTTTCATTAATTTTTTTTCAATTCACATTTAAATTGTGTGTTTATATTTTTTTGTATAGATATTTTCAGAATTTCTGTATATTCTGTAAAAATGTAGGAATTTTTGTATGACCAATCCCCCTCCCAGAAACAGTTAGGGCGTCCCTGGTCCTGCAATTATTTTTGCACTGGGCCCAGTGAAAGGGCTTGTAAGGGCTGTCCTACATCAAATGACTGCTTTGACAAGCGGACACCAATATTCATTGTTAAGTGATAATTCTAGGCTGCGGCATTGCAGGGAATATTTCTTTAATAGGGTTGTTAATAAATGGAATAGCTTACCCCTGGGGGTAGTTAATTGTAACACAATTGACATGCTTAAAAAGACATATACGATAAACATGTTGGGGTAAATTGAGAAGCTATCCATACTTAGATATATAAACCAACCACAAATATTTTTTTATGGGCATTGTATTATATTTTATCATGTATACATTGGATAGTCTTCAGTTTTTATAATTACATTTTCAATTGTGCTGTATTTAAGAAATATATAACATCCATATCTGTTATGGGCATCTTTTTCTCAGCCACCTCATTGGGCATTTTGCCTGTTGGTGCTTTATATTTGTATTTTGATTACCATGTTTGAAATAAAGGAAAAACTGTAATATTTGAATATGCTTTTAGAAGAAAATAATATAATAGAAACTACAAGATTTTAAAAAAAATGCGTATGACAAACCATTATATATATATATACTTGATACTGCTTCAATGTTTTGACAAGACATTAGTATTAGTTTGATACATTGATGCAGTTTATAGCACCATGGAAAGATTTTGATCACAAACAGGTGAAACAGACAGGCACGAATGTAGGGCAATGGGTTGGGAGAGGCAATTCAATGTGTGGGGTAGTCAGATGTCAGATTCTCTCAAATCTTACAGGACAGACAAATTTTTCCCATATTATTTCACTCTTCCCAAGGAGTGATCGCTCCTATCATCCCCCTCTGGATCTGTGCTTGGAAACAGATAACCTTCTTGAGCAATAAAACAACTGCTCAAGGTCTTTGTGTCAAAACCATATTAATTGATAGGGGATTTCGATTACATTATTTTGAAAGCATTTGATGCTTAGATTATTATTTTATTTATTTTCACTATCAGTTACCTTTCTGGCCGCCGTGGTGGTCGAGTGGTCATAGCAACACTCACATTGAGAGTACCTGTGTTTGAACCCCACCAGTGCCATAGAGGTCAGCTGAAGTTGGTTTTCTGTGGTTCCCAACCTTGAGGTGTGAATGTGAGCTGATTTTCCAATTAAAAATTTTGGCCACAGAAAGCAACATCATCACTCTACTTCACTCACTCCACTTGTGAAATATAGATGATAGCACTGAAAAATCAAACAACACTAACTAGATATGCACTCAGACTGTTAGTTGCACACACTTAAGCTTTTATCAGTTTTTTTCAGGACATACATGCAATTTTTGATGAAGCATATTTTGTCAGTTTTTCCATCATAAAAATTCTAACCCAAATATTAATAGCAGTTTCTATACAATTTCAAAAAAATACTTATGAAGTTTAAAATTCATGAGAAATTAATTTGTTATTTTGAATTATGCTCATTAAAGAGAAATTGAAAGTGAAATGAAAACTACATGCATTTAATTTTAAAATTGTAGTATAATAATCAATAAATCTTTTAACATAAAACCATGGCACTTACTTATGAAACTGAAGTTTATTTCCATCTTCCTTTAATTTTACCCATCGGTTGGTGCAATTATAGGCAGAACACAATATCACCATTTGTGTATGTGCAGATGGACAACTATACTAATGAAATAATGAAATAATATGAAAACAATTGAAAAAAATACTCAAGATGGAAGTTTTTCCATAGTTTAGATGCTGAAACAGGCAATGTTTTGCCTGTCACACCCATTTTTGTATTCCTCCGCTTCAGTTTGCACACGTCTTTGTTATTGTATAAGGAGTCATTACTCTAGTTTCTTTATAGCTCAGTGCCTCAGTCAGATGTGTCTCAAGTTTCTAGTAATTCAAGTTGAGAGCAAAATGTATTTGCTAAAAATGCTATCTTGTAAACAAATATTTGACTTACAGTTTAAGACAAAATACTCAGCTGCTTTCATCTTGTAAAGTTAACAGTGATTGTTGTACAACACTGTACATACAAATTTGTTTAAAAAAATTAGAACATCCCAAAAAAAGTAGAGAGCGCAGTTCAAGGTTGGCAAGCATAAGCAGAAATATATTTGAAGTATCTGGGGAGGGGACGGCAATGATGTTGTCAATATATATACGTATATGTATATTGTCGCCATTCCAGCAAAAGTCACTAGATCCACCAAAAACCTTTTGATGGACTACTGCAGTTGGTTAGAAATTTAAATTAATTATCTTATGATAAAAACAGTTATGAACAAAAAACAGTTATCTAAACATCAGTAAATCTACTATAGAAGTTAGAAATCTTCAAAGTAATTTTTACTATTTTACAGAACTCAAAAGTTAAAATTGACAAAATCTCAAAACTGGACTTAGTGATTTTTGCTTGAACGCTGACGACATATTATATAACTGACACACATCTTTAAAGATGACCCCCTACCAGTAGCTCCACCTGTGTTGGAAAGCACCATTTTACAGAAAAGCAGTATAAATTGTATGTCCAGTTTATAAGCAATATTGGACCCATCGTCTAAACACCAAATGGCACGAAAAGTAAAAAGTCTTCTCCACACAGGGCCTCTACTAGATACTTTGTAACCTGGAGCAAGCCGGGATTTTGGCGCCCATTGCATGTAGAAGAAGCAGTTAAAGGGTGAATTTGCCGCCCATTCTGGTCCAGTGCCCGGAGCACCAGACCCTCAGTAAAAGCATGAGCAGGTGAGTGGAAATGAGAAGGCAGATGAATTAGCTAAACAGTATTTTATAGCATGAGCAGTATTTTACAGCAGAGCATCCCCAGAATTAAATTAGAAATCAAAATTTCCTATATAGAACTCAAATCAGGCACCCACGGGTCTACAAAACTTCCAATGCCCCTGATAACTACAGAGGACATACAACACTTAGTAAAACAAGTTAACGTCCATTATCACAAAAACATCCATAACAATAATCCTTTTTTCAGATTTTCTAGTTTTTTAAACTAGTTTTGAGATGTTTCAGAGACTTGATGTTTTTGGCAGCACGATGATAATGATGACAACACATATACAGTCTGACCAACTTACCTCACTAAATCTGTATTCAAGTGAAAAAAAATGAAATTTTGGAAATTAAAGTGCTAAAAGCAAATATAGGCTATATAACATGGTGTGGATGTTAGATATACATACAATATTTTTTTAAGCTTTTTCTATAGCAGCTTTATAGTTTTTATTTTATCTTTGACAGTTGGAACTTTACTTTTGGACATTTTCCCCCCAAAAAATAAAGAACACATACACTGAAAAGAAAAAATTCTGTTGATGATCCTCACACTCAAACACATAGAGTCTGTATGGAAGTTGAACGAGGGTTAAATTAGACGTTTTTAAAAATTCTGATTGGTCTGTTCCTTATCTTCATTTCTCATCCTTTTAGGCCTATCTCTTTCCTTTCTAGACAAAGTGTTGCTGTTCCTGCACAATGACAATGAGCCATATGGGTGATAGACCTTTTGTTGAATTATTTGATTGACGTTTATCCCACATTAATTGTATTATCTTTGTAATATGGCTGAGGCAAAAGAAACTCAAACAGTTTTGTGGTTCTCTTTGCATTTACTTTTCATTCTTTCTTATTTTTGTATTTATTTTTTCAAGTTTCCTTTTCAAATTGCTTGTTAAATCTAAGCTACAATGAAAACCTGCTGCTAAAAGTTACTGAACTGCCATACAATTAGCATTGTACCAAACAAAACCAATTCATTTGCTCATTAAATCCAGATTCATGCTAAAAGAGAGGTCGTTATGAACGGGTCCAACTGTAAACATACATATTAGGTCAACTGCAAGCATCTTCAACTTTGGGAAGGCATTGCCCCCCTCTCAGCACATGATACTGCAAAACCCAATAACTAATCTTCATACAAGTATCAATATTATAAGGATGTAGAGAGAATTAAAAAAGGTTTTTACTTCAAATGAAAAGTTTGTTTCAAGATACTAGTTTTTCATGAAACAGGTATAAACCTTTTAGGAACAAATCAATCTCATAACTTAAGATATCACTGCAGTTGTCAGTTATGTTGAACAAAAATGATAATTTAACACACCAAAACAATTTTATAATAAATAACAATAATTTATCATTAAAACACCATAAATAACAGTTGAATTAAAATAATTTGTAGTCAGAAATTTATCTCTTGCTACTGATTGTCTAACACATATGCTTAACATTTACAGGTGCCAGAACCTGCAGATTTATGCCAATTGAGCTCCAGCCTCAATAAATTTGTGAGGGGCAAAGCCCCCAATAATTAATGAATATAAAATGCAATTCTACCTTTTTACTCCTATGTACATGCTTGAGTCCCTTATATATAGGATGACCGGTAACTTTTAGCAGACCCCTCCCCCCCCCATAACAAAAAGGAGTTTCTTATGCATGGATAGTATTATAAACATATCTTTTTAACATTATCCCAAATTTTAAGTCCACAAAAAATCGAGGGGGGGGGGGTTCCTTATACACGTTAAAATATTGTATTTCTTTTTTTAACAATTTCATTTACTTCTTTGTGAAATTGTGTTTATGAACGAATACCGATTCTTAAAAATGAGGTTATTTATTGTTATTTTTAGTTGTTATTTCATTCATATTTAGTAATCATTTTTCAATCTAATATTTTCTTTGTTCTTCAAAATTTTTCGATTATTTTCATGCCTCTCAGGGTTGGTAAGAGTAGTTAAAAAAAATTTTTTTTTTTGGTATAAACCAGGATTTTTGGTTTAAGCAACATATATTGATCTTTTGATGCAAATTTCTGTAAAATCATTCAAACTTGTGATAAATTAAAATGTTTATTAATGTAATCAAAACTATTCCCATATTAGTTAATCTGCAAATGTTTCTCACATTTTAATAAAAACCCAACTTTTGCAATTCAATTTGGCTGAAACAACAGACCATTATTTACCGTGAACACATAAACCATTATTCGGCTGAACGCTTCTATTGTAGAACTTAAAGAATTATTTTGAGTTTGAAAATTTTCTTAATGTCATCATTAACTATATTATAGTGATGTTTTCCTGCTTACTTTTTGAATATGATTAGTCAGGAAGATATTTCCTGCTTACTTTGAATATGATTAGTCAGGAAGATATTTTATAAAAACTAAGTAAAAAGTAATAAAGCATAATTAATGCAGATTAGTTATCAATGACTTAAGATATACAGGGTGATTATAACTCAAGTTCTGATTTCAAAACACTGTAAAATAAGAACCACTAGATGAATTGAAAATTTGTATGAATAGTCTTGAAGCAATAGAATTTTGTTTGGCAAAAGAAATACTTTAAAATGAAATAGATAGCCTTGTACATACTCATCCAACAAGTGTGAAGTTTGCATGCAGAATGGAAATGATAACCACAGTCAGGGTAATATGACAATTTAATTAGATTTACAAAACTTCATAATTCATTGTAATATTACAAACCTTAAGTCATATAAAAAAAAAGATTGAACAAGAAATTTTCAATATGTTGCCTGTTTTCTAATATAAGGCGGAAGCACAAAAATGCTTGTTCAACAACAGATTCGGGTGTCCCAGTATAATGCTATGGATGTGCTTTCGCTGCAGTTAAGTTTGCGATCCAACCATTGTACACAACATTCTTGATGTACCTCCAAAGCCGAAAGTTACAATGGTTAAAGTTAGGTGAATATAGTGGCCCGGTGTTGTGTCATCCTGTTATTCTCAAAACTGCTATTCAGCAGCTGCTTTTTTGGTGTTGCAATGTGAATTTTGAAAAACGTTGCACTGTACACACATCATCTATCAATAAATTTAAAATTTTTTTGCCTTCGCCAAAAAAAAAAACTCATTGCTTCGGGAGTATTTCTGACCAGTGGTTCTTTTTTTTTACACCATTTTGCAATCAAGACTTCAATTATAATCACCCTACATAGGCTATTGCTGATTATTTTTCATAAATCACTTACTACAAGGCAGTAGAACCCCAATACTTATATAGCTAACATTACATGAGTAGTGTAAAGTTTCAAGAAAATTCTGTGCTTGTGTTGCTTTGGCAATAAGGTTTTTATGATCCATAATTTTATCAGATTTTGTAAAAGGAATTTGAAAATTTAATTTGTTTTTCAGTAATAGCTCATATACTGAATAATGCTCTATTACCCCTGAAACCGCTGAAATTATTAATAAGATCTGTGAGATCAACATAGTGTTGTTTACAAAAAAGTACTGTGTTACCGACTTAGAATAATACCACTAATTTTGGTTCTTGTGAAACTATAGTAAATATTATTTTAATTTGTCAATTTTATTTTCTGAGTACATTTCAATCATATCTGCTCATTTTTTAATTATGAAAGTTGCATTCAAACAACTTAATAAATAATTTAAGAATGTTTTAAAAAGTCATGTATTCCTCCATCCTTATCGAATGTATCTCTTGATAAAAGAAAAATTTATGTGAAAATAATTGAAGAAATTTGAAAAATTATTTAGTGAATTAATTGACAGATGAATGAAGTCATGTAAAAAACCTATTGCTTTTATGGAGACTCTTTTGGTTGATTTTTAAAATTCATTAATTCCTGCTGGGGGTCAAAATGACCCTACAACTGCACAGCATTTTCACAACACCAATTAATTGTTAACAATGCAACATATTCCATCTATTTTGGTAGTTTAGTTTCAACTTGGACAAGCACTGAATAATAATTTTTTTGTCAATTCCATTTTTATTAATTTTTTGTTTGGGTTTATTGCTCTTTCTAAGCATGGCCTGGGGACCTCAAGTGCAGAAAGGGCCTCAAAAAATGAGATCTGTTCAAATTCTCCACAGTGAGTATATAAATTTGGCAGCAGATATTTCTACCCAGGTAGGCAGTGTCCCCTTGGGATGCTGTTAAGATACTTGTAGCCTTGCCATCTGCTCCCCACTAGTTGCTGCCCTGAACACATTTGTTGAAAATGGTTAGCATTTGAAAATATTCAATTAAAATTTGATTACGATTATTGAAAATTTTTGATTAATCAGCTTTTAATTGATTCCCAGTCATAAAAAGCATATCATATTACACAAAAAGCTAAAACAGAATGAACATTTAAACTGGCTGAGAAATAATTTTAGGCATGAATTAGTTATAACATGCAGTTTTTAATATATGCAACAATATTAGCTACCAGATTCTGAAGTTTGTTTTGGTTGTGTAACTTAACATGCATGTATACAACAGATGGGGCCAGGATACCTTACATCATTGATAGGCAGTGATGGTAACTCATGGGAAAAATTGACCAAAATTTGTCCAAGTGGGAAATTTCTTAGCATTTGTGGGAAATTTTGGGAGTTCATCAAACAAAATAATTTTTTGAAAAAAATAAAGGAATTAATGCAGTGTAATACTTTTTTATTGTAAAATACTTGATCACATATTTTCCCCGTTAGATGGCAGCACATTTTTCGGAATGTGTGGGGGGGGGGGTTAAACTAAATCCAAAGGGGGGTTTTTTTTTTTTTTTTTTTCGCTGGAAGAGGTTACCATTACTGGTGATAGGGTTACTGGAATCGAAAACTGACAAAGGAGGACGCCTACGCATGCACCCTTAGTGCGTCACTTATTCCAATTTTTAACAATAGATAGCGCCACTATTCCGACCAATAAAACTGGCCACAGCCATCGAGGAGAACGCTTGAAATGATACCAAAAAGGAGGATGGTTGGCAACAATACTTTTAAATAAATTTTTCCCACACAATCCGATAAATGTGCTGTTATCTACCGGGAAAAATACGTAGTAAAGTATTTTACGAAGGTTTTTAACAGCTGTCTGATGCAAAAACGTAATTTTGGAAAGAGAAAATTCAATTGCCCCTGCGGGAAGTTGAACACACGTCCTTTCACTTTCCGGGTGAACACCATAGGCGGAGATTGACTTGGAAGTCTGGGGGGGGGGACAAGGTCATTATTGCTGGGGGGGGCACGATGATGATGATGTCAATTCATCTATACATATATACATTAGATCAGTCGACTCCACGTTTGACTCTGGGGGCCCCCCCCCCCGAATCTCCGCCCATGGTGAACACCCTAGCCACTAGACTACAGAGGCAACGAATATCTAAATTTTTCCTTGGAGCTCATGTGCACTGAACGAGGCCGTACATAGACGGTCTGACCTAACTCAGGCAAAGCTCACAATTGCTGACAATGCCTGCCACCAGATGGCAATTTATCCGAGGATGATGTATTATCCTAAGGTTTCTAGAATATTATCCGATCTTCGCTATCCATACGAAGGTTTTTAACAGCTAGCTGATGCGAAGATATATTTTGGAAAGAAAGTAAAGTTCATTTTTTTTATTTTCCAAAAAATTCTTTTGTTTGATGAACTCTTGCCCACAATGCCAGAAAAATTGCTACGCGTGGACAAATTTCACCCAATTTTTCCCACAAATTTGGGGAATTTCCCACGAGTTACCACACGACCTCCTATATAATAGGAGTTATATAGGAGGTTGTTACCATAACTGTTCTGGAGTATACGAGCATTTTCGGAAGAGAAAGATTACGGGGTTCTGAAACAGTGATAGTAACCTCGTCAAGCAAAATTTCCCATTTGACTAGGCTGACCATATTTGTTTGAGAAAAATATGGAAATTGAGCTTCGAAATACGGGACAATGTCAATTATCGCCAAAAATGATGCTAAAAGGGAGCTAAGTTACCAACTCGTGCTAAAATCACAGAAAAGGCACCAATCTGGCAAATGAAACGCCACTTCAAACGGCAGGGAATTAAAAAAACATGACAAATATGGGAGATGAATATTCTTATTTGTAGTCGTAATTGTCGTTATGTAATTTCTGAGTTGGGAAGAGAATTTTAATCATTAATTTGAAGAATAAATAGTCAAGTTGTCTTCATGAAAATACGTGAAAAATTGGGACAACCAGAAAAACCGAAAAAAGACCGGGATTGTATAGGTAAATATGGGACGTATGGTCACCACACTTTCGGCTAAATTTTTTTCTCACATCCTGCCGGTGGTGCTGCCATCTATCTATGGAAATACATATTCAAGTATTTTACATCAGGAAAGTATTGAAGTGCATTTATTTATTTTTAAAAATTCTTTTGTTTGTGTTAAAGATTTTCTTTTGTTAAAATTTCCTACAAACGCTAAGAAATTTCCCACATGGACTAATTTTGGTGAATTTTCCCTATGAATATGGTAAATTTCCCACATTATCATGCTTCTTCTGAAACCTAGGCATTGTGGAGGCTCCCTCTTCTAGCCTAAGTCGGCATTAAAAAAAGGCATAACAGTAATCGAAATAGGAAGTACGGGAATATGGTGAAAAAATATCTACTCAAAAATAGAAATACGTACAACAAAAATATAATGGAAAATCAAGATTGGTTGCACACATGATAGCCGTACGTCCGGTATTTTCCTGGACAGTCCTGGTTTTTCTGTTTTTCTGGCTGTATCGACTATTTTGCTAGAATGTTCCGGTTTTTCCCGTTTTTTTAAATAAAGTTTACTCGAAAACTTGAATTTGTTATTTTCATCAAAAATTATGACAGGTAATTTTAACAAACTCAATAACTATGAGTTGAAAAGTTGCCATTACTTCCAGTGTGATATATATATATATATTTGTATTTTCTCTGAATATTCACGTGTTGACACCTTTTTTAAAAATTTCAATACACGATCAGACAAAAGTATGAAAACGTCAAAATACGAAAAAAAAAAATAGAACGTAGACAAGAAACAATGAGGAGAAAAATAAACACACACACAAACTTTTTGACCTGTAGGGATTTTGCACTCCTTCCATCAGGTCTACACGCAGGGCCGTCATTTCAACTTTTCCCGGGGGGGGGGGAAGTACATGTACTCAATGTATGTATATACAGGGTGATCAGCGAATAAGCCCTTATTTCAAAATTAAATATCTCTACAACCAAGATCTATAGAATTATGCGGTAAACGGTACGTTTAGTAGCAAAACTGTAAGAATGTTGTACAGAAATTTCGAAAATTTAGTTTTTTTTAAATTTTTTAAAATTAAAAAAAAAACAAAAAAACTGGAGATTTTGGGGTTCCGAAAATTCTCATTTGTGTGAAGAGAAATCACTGCATTCGCCTAAAGTTACTGCATGGGCTGCGGTATGCCCCAGAGGCATTATCGGCCCCTTCTTCGTGCGAGAAACGATTACTACTGAACGTTACGTTACAATTTTGGAACAATTTGTCAGCACACATGGCGCATACCGCAGCCCATGCAGTAACTTTAGGCGAATGCAGTGGTTTCTCTTCACACAAATGAGGATTTTCGGAACCCCAAAATCTTCAGTTTTTTTTTTTTTTTTTTAATTTAAAAAAAAACTAAATTTTCGAAATTTCTGTGCAACATTCTTACAGTTTTGCTAATAAACGTACCGTTTACCGCATAATTCTATTGATCTTTGTTGTAGAGATATTTAATTTTGAAATAAGGGCTTATTCGCTGATCACCCTGTATATATATATACCATTTCTAGTGTATTTTCAAAAGCCAGAGGACCCCCCCCCCCTAAATGACGGGCCTGTCTAGATGAGACATAACTGAAATTTGTTACAATGCAGCAGCGTTGATTACTATTGTATTTTAGTTGATTGTTATAATATTGCGCTCGTTAATCTTATCTGAGTAATATTCAGGTGAATAGTGAGAGATCACAGTATGTTTTTTTTCCTACGAAATTGAGATCTTTTTTAAAACAGTTAATGAATCTCGCTGCATAATAGCTGCGTAATTCAAGTTTTTTTATAATTGATAGAATGTCTTTTGTGGAATTCTTAACATTTATTGTATTTTTAATGCTATGGAAATATTTTATTGTTTCTGGAGCTATCTGAGTAGCTTTTTTTAATACGGTTTATTTGTTTTTGGAGCGTGATATATTTTGATGTCTAGTTGAATTTCTGTATTTCGGTTTGTTATCAACTAATTATTTTTTAATAATTCAAATTTTACAATCCTGTTACATGTAATTTTGTCTTAGGCCGGGATTACACTGTAAAAGTTTTGTAAAAGTGCTTTTTATTATATACAACTTGAAAAATACAACCAATAAACTGATCGGTTGCATTGGCTCGAATGTAACCGCTCAGCTTATTCGTTGTATTTTTCAAGTTTTATGCAAGCACTTTTACAAAACTTTTATAGTGTAATGCCGGCCTTAGTGTTAATGTATGACGTTCTATTTTATTTGACTTAGAAGTACTTGTTATTTGGGATCTTATTCTATTGTAAATTATATGTTGTTCAAAAGTATATGTTACTATCTTATGCTCCCCCCACCCCAAGCACAAATTCCATAATTCACAATTGAATATATCCATGCATAAAATACATCTTTGAGAAATTTGATGTCAGTGTTAGCGTTTTTTAGTTTGCATTTGACTAACCATAAATTAATTTTAATCAAGTGCTCTTCTACTTTTTCTACAAATGTTTATATTTCAGTGTCCTCAACGTATACCACAGTATCATCAGCAAAAGCTATAAATTTACCATTTAGCTTCAATTTACGAAAATCATTGATATAAATTAAAAACAACAATGGTCCTAAAACAGATCCTTGTGATATGCCTTTTTTGACTTCCTGAAATGTGCGTATTTTTTCATCAGTTTCAACAGCCCGCTGTCTACTCGCCTATAGTCATAGGTTACAAACCATTTTAACATATTGCCTCTTAAACTAACTAGAAAATTATCAATAGTCGGAATAAGTCCACAAAATCAGTCTTCTTAAATATAGTAAGACTGTTATAGAATATTTATCGTTGTTAAATCCTTTAAGTAATCATTCAATTCAATTATGGCCATTTCTGTATTTTTATTTTTTTGAAAACCATATTGGTTAGAAGTAAAAAAAAAATTGGTGGTTATAAGATAGCTGATTAAAACTGCTTTTTCATACTTTTGTATAAGTTTTGACAAAACCGGAAGAATCGAAATGGGTCGGTAGTTTCCCATATTAATCACATCACCCATTTTCAAGATGGGATGAACAATGGAATAATGATGATTCGAAAATTTTTTTTTATCACGTGAAGATGATATTTGAAAATTATTTTGAACAATTTAGGAGTTATCTTATTGTACCCAGTAGCCTTATTTTCTTTCAGTGATGATCACTTGTAAATGATCTTGTAAATGATCACTTAAGAAATGATCACTTGTAAATTTTTTTCGTCGAGCTCTGAGTAATACATTGAATTAATAGAATTATGCAAACTGTTCACTTGTTCTATACGATAAAAATTATCATTTTCTTCTATATCATCCAGGGGTGTACCACCTTCTGATTCTTAATAACCAATCATCCATACGTAAGAATCGGTTCGTAAGAATCACATTAAGAATCGAGCTCCGAATGCAACCACGATGTGATTGTTAAAAGTTATTCTTAAGGTCACGTGACGATGGACAGGCCGATAAATGTCCCTTTTGGGGAATTTCGCCATTGGCCAATCAGCGCCCAGCTAAAAATTAACAACAGCTTGTTGTTGACAAGATAAGGAGGAAAAGAAATTTTAGAGCGACGCTAGCTTGAAAAAATGGCGGAGATTATTTCAGCAAATGTGAATACGGTTTTGAAGAAATGATAAATACATAATATTTTTTTAACATGTTACAGTAAAAAACAAACATATCCATACTTAATCATCCGATATGATTCGAATCAAAAATTCATCCCACGTTCACTGGGATGGATCCCTGCCACCCTCCATGAAGAGGGGCTATGCTATATATGTTATGGTGAAAGTGATAAAGAGCTGCGGTTACTATGTAAATAATCACCGACCATTTCGGTAAGTTTGATAAATTTTGCTCATATACCGTGAATCTATCACATTTGTAGGTCATTATGCATAATTGTCAAACCATGGTTAATGCGATAAATGAATCATCGTTGTGTTTACATTATGTATGTAAGTGAAGCTAACATTACAAGACTAACAATAATTTTTATAATATGCTTCATGTTTCTTTAAATTAATTGTCATGGTGAAATGAACGTGGTACTGTACATGTATTGCATAGTTGCTTCGTGGCCAAATAAAAATAATATATAGTGATCAGATAATACACCAATATTAAAAATGGTCATCGCTTCTGTAATGTTGGCTTTTTCACGTACACCGAAGTATGTGAAAAAAACAAACGCAGCAGCAGGTTAATAATGATTTTTAATTTATGTACAATTATATTTCGGCCGATTGAAGCTTTATCTCACATATTTTGTGGGCGAAATTCAATTTTCTCTCAAGTTTTAAACTAATAAAAAAATTTCAAATCATATACGATTTGAATTTAATAATTCCATAATATGAGTTATATTAAGTTCCCATAATATGAAAAAAATTGTGTTTACGACTCATCGATCATGATATTTATGGATTGAAAATTTGAGAATTATGCATAATCACTGGTGAATGTAGCAAAATTTATCAAACTTTATTGAAATAATCCGATATTTTATCACTATTATCAACATATATGTGCTGCATATAGACTCTAACACTGTTTTCAACTCTCCCACACAACCTTCAGATAACTTTTCGATAACTTGAAAAGTCTGACGAATTCCTTATTTTGAAATAAAAATGCATTGTTAATTTTTTTTTCCATTTTTAAAAAAATGAATCATAGAAAACTTCTATTAAAGAAAGAATTTAAGTTATCTCGCATAGAAGAAAAAAAATGTTTACTAAGAATCAAGCTAAGAAGTGGGTAGCCTTGGTTCTTAACTCGATTCTTAACTATGGAACAAAAACGATTCTTAGTTAAGAATGTGGTAGCAAAGTTCTCTCTCTCGATTCTTAACTAAAGATCAAATCCATAGTTAAGAAGCGGATTCTTATTAAGAATCAAAAGGTGGTACATCCCCTGATTTCTTGTTATAAAATCCTCATTGAACATTTGGGCTAGTTAGGCTAATGGTTGGTAATTGTACATAATAGCTGGTGATTATGCATAATAACCGGATTCATCAAATTTCTGTAACATATAGGGTGGTTCTGTTTTAGTAGGGAAAAATTATTGCGATAGTGGTTTCTTTTTTTTTTTTTTCTTTTTGGAAGAAAAGTGGCGCCATCTGTTGCCAAAACAGGAGAAAACGACGTCATCAAGGGTAAGTGGGAAGGCGTCCTACTTTCTCAGTTTTCGAATCTAGTAACCGCAGGTATATAAACCTACTTATAAACTTTAACATTCATGTTGGCGCCATCTTCATAATTTAGCTTCAAGTATTAATATACACTGAATATTCAGAACTAGAGTCATCATTTGACTTTATTTTCTCGTAATTTTGGCGATTTTCTGCAAAAATATCAGTAATTTTCAACGCAGCGCCAACTTGAATTTTTATTCCTTTCTGAAATCAAGGATTAAAATCATTGTCACAACTTAGGGGCCATTCAAGTATTACGTCAGCAAACTTTTAGCCATTTTTGACCCCCCTCCCCCCGTCAACAAAACTCTAACCCCCTCTCGCGCCTTGTCAGTAAAATTTCGTCATCAGCTCTGTTCCCTGCCTCCAAACGCATATCGGTGGAATCAGAGACGTACGCGGGGGGAGCCCCCCCCCCACGATCACAAAAATTTATTTTTCTAATGCAAAAATATTTTCTTTTAAATTAAAGTTTCGGAAGAAAATACCTTTATATGTTATTATAACCAATTTCTGTTAATTTCAATGCTATGAGAAGAATCAAAATTTCTCTTTAAGAAATTAAACCCACCCTCTAAGTCATATATGATAAAAAAAACTTAAAATTATTTTCCTAACTCATAAATTAGTATATTTTGATAATCATAATTGTAAATATTAATATTCATCTCGCATTTTTGTTATGTAAAACTAGGGTGATAGTATGATGTGTATTTCTTACGGGGCATTCCCATCCTTTTCCGTAATTATCGCCATCCCGAATTTTTTTTGATGAGAATGTCCCGTTATTTCTCGTATCTTAACGAAAAAGAGCCTACATCAAATTTTATTCTTTACCTTTTAAAAATCAAGAGAATTTTTTTTCCTATCTTATAAATTATATTATGATAATTTTGACAATAATAATGAATATTCATTTCAAATTGATCGTTTTAATCTTGTTTTGGCAGAACTCATCGCAATAGAGCTACATTTCGTGCCATTGGTGTTTTTTTTGGGGGGGGGGGATTTGAGAAATTATTCGCAAACTTGTTTACTTTTGTCATTTTTTTGGCTAGAATTGACGATACCACGTATATTACAGTATTTAGGATCCCGATTTCAGCATTTTCCCAGAGGAAATATAAACTTGTATCAGCATATGGGAATCTTTTTTCATGTGAAATACAACCTCTGACAATAAAGTTCGGTGAATGAAGTCCGAACGGCCGATCTGGCAACACTGGCGAAGCAAAACACTGCACATGCGTAGCGGCAGGTGTTGACCATCTGCCGCCACCGTTGTTCAGTTGAGCGTCGTTTGTGTTCTGTGAAAGACTTGTTTTACGAAGTGTTTGTTTAGTGCGTTGATTCTTAACTGAGAACAGGAAAATCCACAAGGAATTTCTACCTGAGGGAACGACGATGAATGTTGCAAGGTACATTGAAATTTTTACCCGTTTCATGAAACGTCTACGCAGGGTACGACCTCAGTACGCACAACAAGGTTCACGGTTTCTTGTTCACGACGATGCTCGCCCTCACACAGCCAATATCGTCAAACAGTTCCTGGCAAAAAAGGGGGTGGTGCAAATTGAACATCCACCATACTCGCCAGATCTCAATCCTCCAGACTTCTTCCTATTCCCACGACTCAAACTCGCTTTGAAAGGAAAGAGATTTGACGATATTCCTGACATCCAACGAAACGTGACGAGGCTTTTGAACTCCATCCCAAATGAAGACTTCTTGCAAAGTTTCCAGGACATGTATAGGAGATCTCAGCGGTGCATAGTAATGGGAGGTGACTACAGTCAAACCTCGTTAATGAGTCACTCTTGGGAGAGCAAAAATATGACTTAGTAAGCGGAGTGACTCGTTAAACGGAGTAAGCTACAGCTGTGCCAATTCCTACCCGAGGACAATTGGGACTTCTAAAAAGTGACCCGGTAAGCGGAGTGACGTGTTAACCGGGTGACGCACTAACGAGGTTTGACTGTATTTCGAAGGACAGTAAGGTAACTTTCGTTAGCATTTCATCTACGTTACTGTTACAGGACTATTCACCGAACTTTATTGTCAGAGGATGTATGTATTTCAATTCATTGCGTTTTGCATTAGAACTGCATTTCCTGCTATTCGGCAATTTTTCACTGATTTCAGTCAAAAATGACAGTTTTTTCCCTTAGACATCGTTTCTGATGATGATTGGCGGTTTTCCGTATTAGAGATCTCGAGTTCCCGTACTTCTTATTCAAGGAAATATGGTTAGCCTAGTTCTAATCATTTATACAAACATTCCTAATATTATATATTGTGAACATTTCTCTCTGTTGGTTCAAGAGAGTTCCAAAAATCTCGGTCATAGTTTTCTATGCAGACAATTTTTTTTGCTCACATCTCGAATTACCATATTGCTATTCTCTTCGGCCGACCTGTTAAAGAAGACGGTCTAAAGGCCTGGATTACACTATAAAAGTTTTATAAAACATGGAAAATTCAACCAATAAGCTTATCGGTTGCATTTGCTCGAATGTAACCTATGAGCTTTATTGACTGGATTTTTTTAAGTTTTATAAGGAATTTTATCAAACTTTTGTGAAACTTTGAACTGCAACCAATAAGCATATCGGTTACATTCGCTTAAATACTGTATAACAGATAAGCCGGGATTACACTATAAAAGTTTTGTAAAAGCTCTGATAAAAATTGAAAAATTCCACCAATAAGGTCACCGGTTGCATTTGCTCGAATGTAACAAATGTGCTTATTGGTTGAATTTTTCAAGTTTTGTAAAAATTATTTTATCAAACTTGTATGAAACTCACAAATTACATTTGAGAAAATGCAACCGATAACCTTTTTGATTGAATTTTCAAGTTTTATAAATGAACTTTTATGAAACTTTTATAGTGTAATCCCGGCCTTTGACGAAATAATATTCTTTTCACGAGAAAATTATTTTACACTTTCTTAAAGTGCGGATCTTACCTTGTTCCATATGAGATAGCCTTTTGCCTCGTCCCATCTTTACGAATCAGCATAAGCGTCGGAAGTGGTTTCACACTTGTGGGTGCTAAGATTGAGCTTTATGAAGGAAATTGTCATTTACGATTTAATTCTGGAAGTGCTTAATCCTATTTTACAAAGTTCACAGCACCTCCGGCTCCGACGTCACTGCGGTTCGCAGAAAACTACCTATTTCAATTTCAAGAGAGGAATTCCTGTAAGCTTCGGACTGCAGAAAACAACCTCGTCGAATTATTTGAAAAGCTAGAAATGATGTCTAGCGGTATAAGGAAATGCAAATAAGGTAAGTGACGCGAGAAAAGGGAGTGGCGTTTTTTTTCACCACTTTATGGTGAATATTTTTTTTTTTTTGCCGTGAAATAATCTGAAGCATAAGCTAATGAAGCGCATACCATTTTAGGATCTCGAATAAATTATAGAAGAAAATTCTTTTTTTCAAAACTTTATTAATTTACATTACGAAAACACACATGACATCACACGCCATTATGAAAGATACAGTTTGGGTACTTGTGCAAGTTATAGGGGAAGTGTCACTATAGACATTTTGCATATTCCACACAGTCGCGTCACGCTACTGTGTAAAGCAAAGTTGTGTGTCTCTCATGGTGTTTTGGTAGCGCACTTGCACGGATTGTAAGATGACCGGGATTCGATTCCCGGTGGAAACCAATAGATTTTTCTTCCCGAGTTCATCTCGTCATTAATATCCAAAAAATCTTTTTCCTTTGAGTATAATTGCTGGCTCAAATATATGTCTACGTTTGCTTTGTTGAAGACAGCCAGTGTTGACGTCTGAGTTCAAAGACATCGACTACGTCGTCGTTATCCAAACGTACATGGCTCCGATTGTCAAAATTTTTAACTTATTGAAATACACCCCATCAGTACATATCCAAATAACTACTACACCAACTCCGGCCATATCACTACATTGCAATTTACTGCCCTTAACGAGTTGGGTTGGAAATGAAGGTGCCATCTATTGGTGGTCACCTCAAGCTCGTTTGGGAAAATATCTATATTCTTCCCCGGTCCGAACCTGGGACCTGACGACAACCTTCACGGAGGTAGACGAGAATCTTACCACCACGCCACTCGGACGCTTTATTCGCATAACTAGAACTTTTACAAATATGAGGATATTGAAGAATTACGGATCGATGAGCAAAATAATTGTTGACAAATTTATAGCTGATAAAATTCGTGATAGTAATACCATTGTACTACTATAGTAATACTATACTACTACAGCAGCGTTTCTCAACCTATGGTCCGCAGACAAACTTGATAATTTAATTATAACTGAATGAAAAATCACTAGACAGTTGTGATTGATATATCACGGTATGGCTTCAAATAAAAATTACACCTTTAATACAAAGGTTCACCATACATCCTCGAGGGAAATGCGATCCTAAATACGGGGTATCACTAAATTTTGCCAAAAAATGTAACGTATTGTTTTAAATGCAATTCGGTAATTACTAAAATTCCTGAAAAGGGTGGGGAAATAAAGGGCTGTCGAAAAAATAGCAATAAAGAATGTTTTTCACGAAAAATATATTCAAATGATCAGATGACTATATTTCATTGAGAAAAATACGGTAAACTGGGATCTTAAATAGCATAAAATACGGGACTTTGCCGGACAGTGATCAAATATGTTACCAGAAGTAGGCACAATCACCAACTTTTTTATTGAAATTACTGAAGAATTAAGGAAAAATCGTTGAATCTGACAAATACTGTATCTGAGATGAATATATTTTTTGCCATAAATTTATAATATAATTTATATAGTATGAAACGCTTTGTATTCACGACTTTAGTAAACATTAAAAATTCAAATAAACTTGAAAAACGGGGCAAATGTGTAAAAAAATCGAAACAACCAAAATTAGAGGAATGTCCCGTAATACGGGACGCAAGGGGTCCGTCAATTTCTTTCAAACTTTTCACTGGTCCTTGGGATCATGCGTTAAAATATGAGAAAGCATGCTCACATCACTCGTGCTGCAAATTAGTGGTCCGTCGAATTGTTTCAGACATTTTAGTGGTCCTTAGGCACAGAAAGGTTGAGAAGTGCTGTACTATAGTAATACTATTGCGTACCACTATAATACGCAAATGATTCTTTATAGATTAAAAGAATTTCTCATATATTGTTGTATGTTGTAGGCTAACCATATTTCTATGAGAAAATTACAAGGAATAATTTGTTTTAGAGCTTAATAATGTTTAAAATGGCCTGCTGATCCATGGGCTGGGTAAAAGAGTATTACTTAGGGTGGGAACTTTACTCGAGAAATCTAATTTTTCAGCCAACTCTTCTGTGAAATGAAGCAAAAAATTGTCATGTGGCCACAGACTTCTAAAATATTCCTCCCCGGGTTTTAACAACACAACCAATAGAACAAGGCCTCCGCACGAAGCTTGTCACGCCACTGAAGAAGGCCATTTCACCTATTGCCATTGGATATAGCAGGTCGACGCATGCGATATCTGTACCTTTTTTTGTGGTATATCTAATGGCAATAGGAGAAATGACCTTCTTTATTGACGTCACAAGCTTCGTGCAGAGGCATTGTTCTATAGGTGGTGTTGATTTTAATACATTTTGCGTATTTTTACGTTTGTTTTTCGCCGAGATTTGCGTGTTCGTAAACTACATACTTTTTTCTTGTTCGTAAACTAAGGGCTGACCGTAGTTTTGGAAATTAAAAGAACAGTTGGAAATATTGAAATAAAAATTTCGTTTTATGATGGTTATGTACATTTACGTACAGGATCAACGAGAAAAAGAATTAAACTTTATTAATAAGAAAGGATCATTTTTTGAATAAAAAATATTGTCGCCTAAACAAAGAATTTAGGAAATTCTGAAAAGAAATTTGCTAATTTCGTAGCAAAAATAGCAAAAACGGAAACAAAAACAAAAAAAAAGGGAAAAATCACGCTCAAAACAACACGAAGAAAAAGAAGGTAGCAATAAACTAGAAGAGAAAGTGACGGTAGAATATCATTTTCATATTCGTATAAATACACCTCCAAGAATAAACAGCAATTACAAAGAGCAACGTTGTGCAAATATTAGCTTTTCACTCCAAAGATTCCGAGTTCAATCTCTGTTCCAGCACACAGAGAAAGTTTTTTGCTTACCCATATACTAAACTCAGATTTGTTCCTTAGGGGCAACAAGCTAGAAAAAAAAAATCAGTGGTTTCCAAATCTCGTGAAGCAAATATAGGTTTGTTTTCATAACAAAGAATCGTCACAGCTACTTCAGACACCATATCAAGACAAGTTTGTAGAAATAAAAGGGGCACGCGCACATACACGCACGCATCGCATCTAAAGATGATCTGAAAATTGTCGGAAAAATATATGAGAAAGCGATGAGTGTCAGGTGTTGGGAGTGTTCGTTCAAGAAATCTAACTAAAGCAGCATTTCTCAACCATTCTGTGCCCAAGGACCAGTATAATGTCAAAAACAATCCGACGGACTACTAATTTGCAGCATGAGTCTTGTGACCATGTGTCCCGTACTTTACTGGACATTTTCGTGAATGTGAGCCGGTCTCCCATTTTAAAAAGTCTATTGCGAGAGAGCAGGCAGAGTTTCACGAACATATTTAAAATTATATGAAAAATACATATATAAACAAATAAACACACACATTCTGAAGCACTGTGTGCCTCAATAATTACATTTTAATCAAATTTTAGGCATTTAAAAATGTATTAAATATTATTAGTCAAATATTATTAAACAAACATTTTGAAGAAAGATCCAATTCCAATTGGTGCCAGGATTGAATGAAATCAATAATTAAATGTTTCACAAAAATGAAAGAAAAGATTATATGGGAATATGCCATTTATATATATAGAATGCTACACACACACACAAATAAATTGGACTCACAAAAGGTTGGTCATCACCGTTCTCCTTGCGGCGCAAAAGGCCCTTTGACTACATTTTCAATCTTTGAAAGGGGTTACCCTGATCGAGAATTATGAGCACCCCAGGCATGGGCGGAGATACAGGGTAGGGCATGGGGGGAGCAATGCCCCCCCCCCCCAGCATCAAAAGTAAAGCCGACTGATCTAATGTATTTGTGTATACAAGTTGTATATGAATCGACATCATCCTGGCCCCCCCAGCAATCATCGTGCCGCCCCAGACTTTCAAGTCTATCTCCGCCTATGACCCCAGAGAACCACGTATTACGCAAACCCTACACGCAAAACGGCCGCAAAGAAAGTGAGTGCAAATAAGAGTTACTTCTACGTTAAAAGAAAGAGCTCTAATGTGATTGGTTGAACCGTAGCAATGGAATGATATCTACATTTATGTTTTAATGTCTGGGCGCGCCAATCAGTATGAACTAAAGTCGTGACGCACCAGTTTTAATCATGCATATGAAAAGTGATAAGCAAGAGATTATGTGAAAGCAAATATGATTAAAATGAGAATAATCCTACCTATGGGATTTCATAAATTTAAATATTTTAAAGGAGAAAAATGGCGATCACGATAACCACGATAGTTTTATAACACGAAAATTCAGGCATCTTCCATTTTCACTTCAAAATATGGAAGACGGATGGCAGCACCACTAAAACACGAAACAATCACAACTACTCTAATAACATTAATACATTAGGGCCACGCATAAACTAAGACCAAACATTCCGGCATGTACCAGTTCGTTAGAAATTGCCATTAAATTGAGAAAAAAACGTTCTTTAGGCCGAGATTACACTACAAAAGTTTGATAAAAGTCCTTTTATAAAACTTGAAAAATGCTACCAATAAGATCATCGGTGGCATTTTCTAGAATGTAAACAATAATCTTATTGGTGACATTTTTCAAGTTTTATAAAAGTACTTTTATCAAACTTTTGCAGTGTAATCCCGGCCTGTACACTATAAAAGTTTGATAAAATCCGTTTTATAAAACTTGAAAAATTCAGCCAAGAAGCATATCGGTTGTATTTGCCCGAATGTAACCTATAAGCTTTATTGGATGGATATTTTAAGTTTTATAAAAAGGATTTTTTCAAACTTTTATAGTGTAATACAAGCCGGTATTACACTGTAAAAGTGCTTTTATAACACTTGAAAAATACAACAAATGAGCTGATCGGTTATATTCGAGAAAATGCAATCGATCAGCTCATTGGTTGTATTTTTCAAGTTTTATAAAAGCACTTTTACAAAACTTTTACAGTGTAATACCGGCTCAACAATTCATGCTCAACAAAACTTCTAGTTTAGCCATCTAGATCAAACAATGTTAGTTGGTTCAGCTGTCTCGTTTTTGTTAATGGTGTACTCCACATATTCAAGAGCGGGTCTCTAGTCCAGGAATTTCAATAGGACCTCATTTAGATTTTCTCATAAATTTATATTGTGAGAAATAGGAAATAGGTTGACTCTCTCTCTCTCTCTCTCTTATTTTTACGCTCCTCCCTACTCTGTGGGGGCCAATGTATAGGTATCTAAAATATAGAAATTTTGATCTTTTGATAACGGCACCTATCATAAAAGCGACAAATCAGGTTACAACAACAGCTGCTTTGACTATTGGTCTATCTTTCTGGTTTTTTTTTCTGTCGACCCTTAGGTCATCGGCAAAGGCATTTTGCGATTAAATCTGCCGTTCAGAACTCATTCCTGCCGATATCGTCTAATGACCGCATCGCTCCGACGCTAATGATATGTCGGTTGATCAGGTCGATGGCACGTCTTCTTTCAAACTTGGTCGTATGCTCGTCGTGGCCGTAAATTTATCGGTGAGGCAATGTCTACAGTCACGGTATAAAGCCCAATAAAAATCTACTGGATTGTGTTCCTTAAAGTGGGATCCGCTCTCTCTTTATGTAGCCTACACCATCACACGATATTCCAAATTCGTCAAAACTTCATCTACCGGGGGAAGAATTCTTGGTAATTTACATATTCTGTCGGAAGGTCTTAGCATGTGAAATTTCATTACTATCGGATTATTTTTTCGGGTACTTCGATTTTCTTGTCAAAGAATGTATCTCTGGCCTTGATTGAAAGTGCAATTGATTTTCCTTTTCTGTCACCAGGATTATTTTTCATTCTAAGAAATATAAATGTTTTTCCTTTTATTATTTCATTAGAGCATACCCCATTTCTATAAATGAGTGCCGCAATTAAAAACTATTGAAAATTTTCTTGTTCAATTTAATGTTCTTTTGCTAATTCTTTTTAACAAAATACTCTTTTGACCATTTCCCGACGCATAGTCAAAATTGATGTGAGATGAAGTGATTATCAAGCAAGATTTAGAGAATGCTTCAGCTGCATTGATCATATTTTTACTTTGAATTCCTTAATTCAATCGCAATTATCGAAAAAGAGACGTAGACTTTGTACTGCATTGATTGATCTCAGTCACGCTTTCGATTCTGTAAATTATTATCTTTTATGGGAAAAATGATCTTATTATGGAATTAGTCCCGGATTCACCTCAACTATAAAAAACTTCTATGACAAAGCGAAAGCATGTGTACGTTTTAATGAGGTGATTTCACCTAGTTTCCCTATATAAAATCTGTGATGTACTGCAGGAGGGAGAAGTTTTATCCGTAATCTTTTTCCCTTTAAATTAATAATGCAGTTTGATTGTTGGAAAATTCGGGTATTCCTGTGTATGTGTCGATTCTAATACTAAAGTTCTTGTCCTGCTTTACGCAGATGTTATAGTACTGGTTGTTGATACAAAAAAAAAAAAAAAATCTGCAACGGAAAACCAATTTAGCTTTTAATTTTTTTGGAAAGCATCGAATTGGTTATTAATATGTTGTGAATTTTAGAAAAGTAAGTAAAAGTGAAATATCCAAACAATATATTTATCTAGGTGTGCCCTTTTCTTTCCTCTGGTTCTTTCTCCATTGCTGCCTCTTCTTTTAATTAATAAAGCATAAGTTGCTATTAACTCGCTAATTCCTTTGTTTATTAAATGCAATAATCTTGGAACCCATTTGAAATAGCTTTACTCACTTATAACTTCAGTATTATATTGTACAGTGCTGGCGTTTTTGGAGTAACGGGTACCTTGACGAAATTGAAAAAATCCACTTATCTTTTTTTAAAGAGAATTTTCCGATTGAGACCAAATACACCTGGTTTTATAATTCGATATGAAATTGGACACTAAAGCGAATCAGTTAGCAAATCAATTTTAAATTTATTGACTGACATTCTTAATCTTGACGATAATAGGCTGACTAAGACTGACTGTTTTTTGGCTCTTACTAAGCAGAAAAATAACAATACAAATTTTAACTGGTTTCTCGAGTTATACCTATTTTATACAAATACGGCTATCCTTATGTATGGTCCCTGTCTATATATATATATTAACGAAGTTAAGCTCATCATTCTATCTATTTTAAATCATATTGTAACTTGCGATTACCATAAAGATTATAACCATATTTTAAACGCAACAAACTTTTCACATTATAAACATTTAATTTTCTCATTTTTACGTGAGCCATATTCATGGCCCCCACATCCTGTAGCGGGGCCTCTAGGCTGGGATCTTTTGCGGGCCCCTCGGTCAGGCTTTTAACGGGCCCTTTCTGTAGTTAATTTATAGCATGAAAAAGCAAAAAATGATGATAATCGTCCCGGGCCCCAGGGCTAGAGCCCTGTCAGCCCCCCTATGTGGGGGCCATGGCCATATTTTAATTTTAATTTACCATTTAAAGTAGTTCGCGCACATTTTCCGACTGAGATCTAGTTTATCCTATTTGAGTGACAGTGATGAAATTTGATTCTATTATATTTGCGACATTGAAAATATCGTTTTTTTCATTGCACTTTTTCTCTCGTTTACCGAAACAAAATATATTTTGTCACGCACTCAATTTATTGATTTTACAGATGGTGGGCTAATACAATTAATAAATAACAACTCAACCTATAGAAATTTTGTATTAGATATGCACATTTTTTTCTACAATGTCTGTTTGCTTTTGTTTTTGAAATTGATATTTAATTTTTTTTTCTCTTCAACCTATTGTTCAACAATTATATGTTTCTTTTTGCCTTTATTATTACTATTTTTTGTTAAAAAAATAAATTATGTATTTTGAACAATTATAGTGTTGTCAACCTTTGTAACGGGCCAATGGCCTATATGCTAATAAAATTATTATTATAAATTTGTACTTCATGTTTCAAGAAATTCGATGATTCTAGAATGAACGTAGAATTAACAAATCTTAACCGCTCAAATTTTCATGTCTTTAGACAAGGCAATAAATCAATTTCTTTTACGTTGCGATCGAATGAGTGTATAATACGAGTGTATAATTTTTTCGTATCTAGAGAGACAACTTTACTTATAAAATCGCGTTTTCAAAATATTGCAAAATCGAAGACGTTAGTCACTTGCAACAATATAGACAAAATACGTGATTTGACAGACGCGGGGATATACTATGTCTCAAAAAAATATACGATGTCAAAAAATGTAAAATATACATATTCAAGCATTCGAAAATTGAGTTTTGAAATAAGCCTAGGGTAACAAGCAACTCGAATCTTTTCTTTATGTTCCATCTCGTCCAAAAATTGTTGGTTTATTTTGCAAACACGTCTATTATCTAGCTATGACCTACATTTTCAACGGGATTCATATATGAGCTTTGAACTGTCCAGTCAAATACAAGGATATTGTTTCTTGAAAACCACAATTTCGTTAACTTCGTTCTGTGTCTGGAGTGGCTTTGCCCTAGTATAAATTCCATATGTTGTTCACGTTGTTAAAGATAATTATTCAGAAGCTCGAAACACAGACTTTGGCACTTTGCTTTATTAGAGAATTCCCAAGTCTCAATGCAATTGAGCTTTGATGGACTATGTGAAAAAAGTACATGTTAAAAGCTGGATCAAATCATCAAATTTCTCCCTTAAGAACATAGTGTCAAATACCTCAAGCTGCCCATGGACATCTCGTAGAATGTAGACAAAGAGAAATTCGATCAAGTGTACATTGCAGAATATGGACTAATGAAATATTTGGGCAATTGGTCATAATGAATTAAGTAGTAGGATGCTTATTAAATCTTGCGTTTCATTACGTACCTCAGGCGTTCTCGGATATGGTAACTGTTAAATAAAGTTATCTCTACTTTCGTGGAGTTTATGTAATTTAATTAAATATAGTACAGCGGCATCAAAAATCATTGATTTCGTGGTAGCCAGGTTTAAAACATGATAAAAATCGTTGTCATTATGGAGTCTTTTGAAGAGAAAAATGAATGAAAGCCATCGTAAGCCTTACATGTTCAAGAAAGTTTCGGGTAAAAATAACTTGAAAAGAATCGTTCATTTCGCATGTGAAGAGCTGTTGTAAACAAGTGATCTGGGAACATTCACCAGATGCTTCTCGGATGCTCTCTGCATTTTTATGCCCGAAATATCATTACGCCAGCTGAGACATCTCTTGCAGAAATAATCTTGTTTAAATAATCACTGCATGAAATTGAATAATCGCATGAGAAATTGAGTTTCGTAACGGACTCTCATTTCGCTTATTGAATACTCCAGAGATTAGAAAAGCAGTTTATCAAACAAATGCTTGATAACCGACGAAATAACCTTTGCTTTTGTTGTTAATCAAGAATTCGCTTCAAGGCAGGGAGCGAATCTTCATTAAATATGTTAAGGGGAGAGATGTTTTCTATTCTTTACTGTTTTGACTAGGAGGCTTATTAAGCAGCTGTTTTGGATTTGAAGAAAATCAGTATCACGACGGAGTGATTTCGCTAAAAAGGATGATCGTGTTCTGCAATTAATTATGGTATAAATTTAATAAATATAATTTTCATTGTACACTTATGGCTGTAGTTAGTTTGAATCTAATAGGAAGTTTAGGTTTTCTAATTAACGACGTTTTGTAACTCGTCAAAGTACCGAAAGGGCTAGACAATTTAGATGGTTAAATAGAGGACCACACACAACTCATTGATTTTCAAGTTTTCTCCGTGAAATTATTCACTTAAGTAAACTAAGTAGCCATAGGGGATGGGAATATGAAATTTAGGAATTTTTCAAATGAATATACGCGTATTTATATACAAACCAGCCAGGTCCATTACTGAATGGTGTTCTCTGCATTTTTGGTACTTCGCCCATTTCCAATTTTAGTGTAAATAAGTGTGTATACAGTAGATCCCACTTAAAACGTTTTCAAAAATTCGCCATGATTAAATGTTGTAAGCGGGAACGCTTACACTTTTTACCCCTTCATGTATAGGCCTTTGCCAACAAATTTGGATGATCTATCAGCGATAGATATGAAGTATCAGTGATAAAACTGGTTCCCTTACTCACGTTTCAGAAATAAAAGGAAAAAAAAGATTTCTCTTTTAATTTTTTTTTACTTGACTCCTTGGCAATTTTTTTTTCCATATTATTCTTTTTTTGTAGTTATATAATGATAATAAATATGAAATTTTAATCGACAAAAAAAAGAAAAAAAAATCTTCGCTACAACGATATTGCGACAAATCCCTCTGCAACGATATTTTTTCAAATCCTGTTTGGAATAGCTCAAAGTACAATGTTAAATTTCTCTCTATACAACGATATCCTTTACGACGATAAACCCCTCTATAACGATATTTTTTGTGGAGATTTTGGAAACCGCTACAACGATATTTTTTTATGTTTTGCCCAAAATATCCTTCAATATATTTTTGAACTCGTCATATACAAGGGGTTTCAAAAAGAATCATCCGATTTAAAAAAATCATAATTATTCAGCTTTTAATCCGTTTTGTCGAATAATGTATAGGTAGAAAGAGAGAAATCTCGAGTTTGACGCAGTCGCCGACAGGTAGTGCTAACGCTCTTTCTTCGGCCGCCACTTCAGTGTTTGTCAAGATGGCGACTGCACAAAGAATCGTTTTGTGTTCTAAGCTTCGCAAAGTGCGAGTCCGTAACAACTGTTCATCGTGCTTTTCTTCGACAATATCCTGGTGTTGAACTTGCTACCGCTCAGAGCATTAGGCGATAGTATAAACAATTCTGAGACGCGGTTGTCTGTATAAAGGGAAATCTGGCCGTCCCCACATGTCAGACAAAAATGTGGAGCGCATCCGACAGAGTTTCAACGTAGAGTTTCACACGTAGTGCACAGAAATCTACTAGCAGTGGATGCAAACATTGGACGCAAAAGTTTGGGATGAATTTGACAGCCGTATAGACATATGCCGTGCATTCTAAGGTGGACATATTGAGCACCTCTAATTTGGTTTGTAAAAAAAACTTTGATTAGCCATGTAATATAAAATTAATCTTAAGTGTCCATGTGTTCAATATTTTTCGTAATATACGCATTTCAAATCGGGTGATTCTTTTGAAACACCCTGTATTTTAGTTCTTCTAAAGAACTCTAATAATATCAGTATTTGGTACAACCTTGATCAGTGAAAGTATTGATGAAGTTTTCGGTATCGCTACTGTTTGTGTGATACCACAGAACAGCATCGCATACAAAGTGTATTGAGATGAACCTCTCTTCACCGGTGGCAATGCAACCAACTGAATTTATTTTAATAGCTAATCAATTGAACTTTTTTGCGGTGAATGCACTCAAAGGTGCATTTTTTTTTTTGGTGCTACTAACAACGCAGATTTAGAAAAGATGCCAACAACAGCCTAAATTTAATGGCATATGATGATAGTGTTGCTTCTCGATATAACAATAATCCCTCTACAACAGTATTTTTTCTTGGTCCGCAGAATATCGTTACATCGAGGTTTCACTGTAACTGTTTCTCCTTCCCACGTGTTCGTTCCCTCTCCCATATACAGGGTGCATAAGTAACAGGGCGTGTGGCCTTTTACGGGGAAACCGTCGATCCTAGAGGCATACTTCCAATTAAAAAAGTATCCAAATAACGTGTAGAATTCAGATACGCTATTCATATTTCAAGGGGTTCAATGTTATCAAAATAAAAAAAAAATTAACTTTTTATGCTGCCCGATGTCCTCTAACTTTCAATTAGATAGTTGTTGTCCTGTCTCTTCTGACGACAAAAAAAAAAAATAATAATAATAATAATAATGCACGTTTTGAAGTCAAACATTCAGAGATATTGTAATTCGGAAAACGGAGGAAAATTTGGAAAACCAGCAATCAAAATGCGGGAAAACCGTTTTACCCGCCTTTAATGATGTTTTTCTTTCCAATTTTATTCCGTTTTTCGAATTCAAATATCTCAATGAATATTGAGGTAGGGCAATAACTTTCTAATTGGGTTTTGGGGCACACGGGGACAGTATAAAAAGTTTATTTTTTATTTTAATAACTATATAACCCCTTGTAACATTAATAACATATCTGTGTACTACACGCTATATGGATACTTTCTCTAATTCAAAATATGTCTCTAGGATCAACGGTTCACCTGTAAAATGCCATACGCCGTGTTACCTATGCACCCTGTATATAAAAAAGATGTATATATATATATATATAATGATGTTTGACAACAGTACTGACGGGGAATTACCCACCTCTGACTTGGATGGCTTCTCGATTGACAACAAACCACCGGGCAAATTAAAATGTGTGTTAATAAATGCCAGGAGCTTGGGTAACAAGAAAGATTTTTTAGAAACTATGATAGTTGTGGAGGACTTGGATCTTATAGCCATTACAGAATCTTGGGCAAACGATGGGGATGAATCTTTCTTACACATCTCCGGATACGATACTTTTTTGAGAAATAGATCTGATAGGAAAGGGGGTGGAGTGTTGATATACGTGAAATCATGTTTGAAGGCTAGAGAGTGTAACGTACAGAGAAGTGATATTGAAACCATATGGGTTGAACTTGAGAACAAAAGACGTCATAAGCTTATTGTTGGGGTTTGTTACAATCCACCGAATAGGGATCAAAACTACATCGCCAAAATGCACGATGAAATTTCCTACATGTGTAAGCGAAAGAGGGTTCTCATACTAGGGGATTTCAATTACCCGGGTATTGATTGGGAGAACCTTTCATCTGGAAATCAGTATGAAAGAGACTTTCTTAAGTTGGTGCTCGAAAATTTTTTGTATCAGCATGTATCAGAAGCCACTAGGGGTACTGCTATTTTGGATTTAGTTCTTACTAGTTCTGAGGATCTAGTTGAACATGTTTCGGTGGGGGAAGAGTTTTCTTCCAGTGATCATCGTATCGTCAGATTTCACTGTAACTTTTCCTCGGGTAAGGTTGATAACAAAAGATTGGTTCCTTGTTTTCGGAGAACTAACTTTGATGTTTTGCGAAGAAGGTTAGCGGAAGTTTTCAAAGACCGGTTGGAATCAGTAGGGGTGGTAAGTCAATGGGAAGAATTTAGTACGAAGCTGTCCTCTGTTTTGCACGACGTCATACCCTTTGTTCGAAAAAAGCGTGTTTGTACATCACACCCTCTATGGTTCACGGATAGCGTGCGGAACCTTTATCTTGAAAAGAAAAGAGCATTCAGAGAGTATAAAAGTGGACGAGGTGACCTATCATTGTTTACTGATAAAAGAAGACTGTTGAAGAAAGCGATAAGGGATAGTAAAAAGCAAGTTGAATCTAGGTTGGCAGATAACATTGGCTCTGACCCAAAATCATTTTTTCGATACGTCAATAATGGATGTAAGGGGACAGTTGGCCCCCTCTCGATAGGAGGCTCAAAAGTAGAGAGCAATGTAGGCATGTGTAGTGCTTTCAATGACTTTTTCGCGTCGGTTTTTAATGGAGATAATGATATTCGATATACGGGTGTTGCATGGGGTAATAAAACGCTCAACGATATTCAAGTGGAAGACGTGGAGGTCCTAAATCTTCTAAGAAATGTATGTGCAAGCAAAGCACCAGGACCAGATGATATCTATCCCAGGGTTCTCAGGGAAGGTGCTAATGAATTGTTGGGGCCAGTCGCACAGATATACAGGAGTAGTGTTGCTGAGGGTATCGTCCCGAGAGATTGGAAACTGGCTAACGTTGTTCCGATATTTAAGAAGGGTAGTAGAGAAGTGGTGTCTAATTATCGTCCAGTGAGTTTGACGAGCTCCCTCTCGAAAATTTTGGAAATTATCATCAAAAGGCAGTTTGTGAAGTGGATAGACGAGAATAATGTATTGTCGGATAATCAGCATGGGTTCAGGAAGGGGAAGTCATGTGTAACTAACCTCCTTTGCTTCTATGATTACGTGACTAAGGCTTTGGGTAAGAGCAAAAATGTCGACGTTGTTTACCTTGATTTCCAGAAGGCATTCGATCGGGTCCAACATGGCAAACTCTTGAAGCGTTTACACGAGATTGGAATAGGGGGCAACTTGCTGAATTGGATAGAATCGTGGTTAAGAGATAGGTCGCAACGAGTTATGGTGAACGGGGAATTCTCTGGTTGGACAGACGTCACAAGTGGAGTTCCTCAGGGAAGTGTCCTTGGCCCCATACTTTTTTCACTTTTTATCGATAAACTCGATCAGGGTATCGATGGAATTACTAGCAAATTCGCAGATGATGTGAAGCTAATGGGGGTAATCGGGAATGAAAGCGATAGGGAGTTGCTCCAGACCAACTTAAACAAGATTGCAGCATGGGCAAATGAATGGAGCATGACGTTTAGCGTAGATAAGTGCATGGTCGCTCATTTTGGTTCGAACAACCCACGGTTCTCTTACGAGTTGAATGGTGTCACTATCCCGGATGCAACTAGAGTCACCGATTTGGGAATTCTCATTGACGAGCGACTTAAGTTTTCTGAACATTGTTCAGCGGTTGTCAAAAAATCGAATAGAATGCTTGGTCTCATTTTCAAAAAGGTCTCTTCGCGTTCTCCTAAAGTCATTCTTCCTCTTTTTCGAGGCTTAGTTCGTCCTGGACTGGAGTATGCTGTAAGGTTTTGGAGACCATACCTACAGAGGGACATAGACTTGGTTGAAGGGGTGCAGAGAAGAGCTACGCGTGTCCTTATTGGCACACAGGGCTTGAGTTATGAAGAAAGACTTCATTTTTTGAATATGTTTACATTGGATGAACGCAGGTGTCGAGGAGATATGATCGAAGTGTTCAAAATTTTCAATGGGATGGATAGGATGGACCATGAACTTTTAGTACACCGCCAATCGACTGCTTTTACAAGGGGACACCAGTATCGATTGGTGAGGGACAATGCAAGGTTATGGTGTCGCAGGGAATTTTTCTCCAATAGGGTTGTTAATAAATGGAATAGCTTACCCCCGGAGGTAGTAAATTGTAACACAATTGACACGTTTAAAAAGAAATACGATAAACATGTTGGGGTAAATCGAGAAGCTATCCATTCTTAGAATAAGACAACCATAAGTAATCTTTATGGGCATCGTATAATATTTTATCATGTGTATATATTGTTTGTAATTTGTGTTAATTGCATTTTTAATTGGGTTGCTGTATTTTTGAAACATATGACAACCATATTTTTATGGGCATCTTTTTATCAGCCACCTCGTTGGGCATTTTGCCTGTTGTGGCGTTGTATTTGTATTTGTATTTGTATTTGTATTTAAGATGAGGAACAAATCACTTTCGTTCAATAGGGTTACAATGAAGTTTCGCGATGATAAATATAAGAGGTAAAGGAAACAAAGGATAGCTAGATTGAGTTTCTTCCACTGGCGTTTCGACATGATATTTCGTCAGTGATCGCGAAGGGGTTAAACGGAAAATCTAATGATCAGTTGTTAGTATTCAAACCACGAAAATAAGTCGTAAAAAGCGGGAAAACGTTCAAAGTGGGATCGACTGTATATATATATATATGTGTGTGTGTGTGTGTGTGAACTTAGTTTTGAAGCCGCAGACAGTCAAACACATCCAATCAATTAATTCAAATGAAAATACAAAGGCCTCAATAGGCAAACTGCTCGATGAAGTGGTTAAAAAAAAAATTGCACATAAACTTAGAGATGTGAAAAAATTAACAAAATTCGACAATCTATAAAAAAAGAACATTTTTTCACTAATGAACTAAAAATTATGAAAAAAAATATAATACATAGGCAATAAGAAAATATGCCTGTCTTCATCAAAGTATTGTATGTTAAACGAAACTAGATTAATATTTGCTTACAAGAGACAAAAACAGTACACAGTATCACAAACGTATAATCATGGGCGCGTCAAAGGCGGAGTCGACTGATCTAATGTGTATTTGTATATATGAATTCACATCATCATCATCTTGCCCCCCGAGCTATAATGACCGTGTCCCCCCCCCCCAGACTTTCATGTCTATCACCGCCTATGCGTATAATAGACTGAAGATAATTGTGATCTTAGTCTGTGCACAGTATAGTACGGCAGCCGTTGCCAGATTTCACGCGTTCAAAGAGGCTAAGTAGTTCGAAACATTCGTAACTCGAGATACTGTATCATTCTACCATTTTTACCACAAAACAACTGTTTAACTAATTGAATATTTTTTGCGAAGTTTCTGACGCGCGCGCACGCGTAGAGCTCTTTTAATTATATGCATTTTACACGCTTAAGAAATTTCTGAAACATGAATAATGTATTTTCATTACATATTGTCTCTGCGAAAGTTCGTAATAACCCTGAAGGTATGTATCAAAGCGAGCCTGTTTTGATACCAAATACCTAAGGATCATTACAAAAATTTACAAATCAACTTCTGACTAGAAATGAGGATATATGTAAAACTATGGACAAAAAAAAAGATGAAAAATAATAAAAACGATGAATTGGAATTCCAGAGTTATGTCTCTCTCTCTCTCTCTTCGGGGCATAAAATTCATAAAACACGGTCATCGCCATCTTTGCTTCATTACATTTTGAAAGCCCTAATTAGGTTATTGATATTCTCCAAAATCATATATTTCTCTCTCTCTCTCTTCCTATGTAGCTGGCAAAATTAATTTTTAATCAAGCGAATTTCGGGAAATCAGCTGTCGATTAATTGCATTCGAGAGCTTTATCATAGGACCATCAAGTAGAAATAAAATAAAAATTCGAAAGAGTAATTGAGTTATCAAGAGTTAAGTTACTGGCTTTTCAACTACCTTGACTTTTAATAACTCAATAACGACGACAGATAGAGTGAATGCTTTTGCATAATTATCTGAAACTAGATTTTTTTCTCTCATCACTTAATACGAATTTGGTTTTTTTCCTCTATCCCAACCTGTCTCTTATAAAAATTCCTTTTGAAAGGTCAAAAGTCAGCTCCCTATTTTATTTCCAGCAAAATAGATTTTTATTCGGAATCGCAAAACGCGTGTTTTTACATTTCTCTGGGCTTCAAATCATTTATTCCACTTCAAAATATATATTGAATCTTGTTCGTTTCTTCTCTAAAGATACACAGATCAAATTTCTATTTATGGGAGACATTATGTTGCTCCGAAAAATGCAATTTCTTAAGCAAATATTGATCATGCATATTCTAGAATGTCATTTTTGTAAAAATTTCTTTGAAGATATAACGGGACGATGATTTACCTTGCTTTAGTTCACTTATTCATTTCGGAGCATGTTGTTAACACGTGCACTCAGAATGGGCTTTCATTTTTGATGTAGGATTTGAATCTAGACATGTCGAAGGGATTTAGTGTTGCGCTAAAGTGGCTCTCCAATTAACAAAAATTAACAAATTTGGAAGTTTTTTTAATTTTGATTAAAAGAGTCATTTCATGAAACTAGCTCAAGATCATTTTTTGTTTAAAACTTTTTTTATTGCACATTTAAGATTTAAAATACTTATTTGCAAGTGGATTTTATTCTGAGGAGATAATGGGGCTTCACGATTCGACACTAGTATATCGCCAAACCAATGTCAAATTGAGAAACAATATTTTTCACATAAGGCTATCCGTCAATTTCATGCATGCGCAGTCCAGAGGAATTCGAGCATCGGATAACGGGACGCTACAGAATATGTATGAATAATGATTCTGTTTTTTGTACTTTTTAAAACATCTATGTATTTAGTTTTAAATAAGATTTTTAAACATTCAGGGTGGTTCAGAACTCATAGGCAAAACTTTAAAGAGTGATAGAACACATCTAAACAAGCAATGTTTGACGTATAATATAGTAAGGCCGGGATTATATACACTAAAAAGTTTTGTAAAAGTTAATTTATAAAACTTGAGAAATGCAACCAATAACCACATCGGTTACATTCGAGCAAATGCAACCGATAAGATTATTAGCTACATTTTTCAAGTTTCAGAAAATATGTTTGACGTGCAATGCATGATCATAACCAAAGCTCTATATAGTAAGGTCAGGATTATACACTATAAAAGTTTTACAAAAAGTTCATTTATTAAACTTGAAAAATTCAACCAATAAGCGCATCGGTTACATTCGAGCAAATGCAACCGATAAGATCATTGGCTACATTTTCCAAGTTTTATAAAATATTTTTTATAATACTTTTATAGTGTAATCCCGGAGGCGATCACGATGTACGGGAGTGAATAATGGAGACTAGCGACGAACACAATTGCATTGTTTTGTTCTAAACAGCACATACTCGAGAGGAACAGAAAGAGACACTCAAGGAGGTGCGGAATTGGAACAACAGTGTTCGTTCTCATCTTGAGGTGCTCATTTTTGCTATCAGCTGATTGGTCCGTTTCCTCCCCTTTTCCTCTTTCTCTCTCTCTTCAAAAAAAAAACAGCTTCTGAGGAGGGATCATCATCATCATCATCACTATTTGAGTTTGGGGGTCAAAACAAAATGTTTCGGTTGTTTTTCCAAATTTTGTGGCGCTCTCTCTTCTTTTCAATTCTCATTGCGATCGGAAATATATCATTTTCATTAAGTTTTGCATGGAAAAACACATCATATGCAAGAGAATTTCTTTCCAACGAACGGACAGGGCAGTAACTAGGGGAGGAGATTTGATCAGAAGGGGCGCAAATTTCATCCTTCAACATTACAAGGGCGTCGCCAAAATGCTCGCTTGCCCTGGCTGACCGAGCATCTAGCTGCGGCCCTGGGAACGGACATCAATTGCAATGTTTGTCTTTCTATTTTTTTCATTGGTCCCTGAATTGCTTTTAATAAGAATAATACTGTTCCGAGCCATAGGCAACGGAACCGGGGGGCTGAACAACACTAATAATTAAGAAATTAATAAATATAGAATGCAGCCCACTCCCACCCCCCTACAGGCGTGCTCGAGTCCCGTTTATATCGGACGACTGACAACTTTCAGCCCCCTCAATGTTTTCTTCTTGTCCACGCCTTTGCCCTAGGCTGCAAAATGTAGAGGGCGGCAAGCTTTTGGTGGAAACAAAAGCACCGCTATGAAACTATGGAATTTTGTATTACCGGGGGAGGAAAAATCATGTCCCCCCCCCCACACACACACGAAAATCCCAGTTACAAAGAAAACTATTTCTATATACTGTCTATACTGGCGGATCTGAGCAGTTGCTCCGTGTGCACTTCCCAGAGGCTCCGCGGCCATTCGAAGAAAGTCGAATGAATCGGTAAATTTTATAAATAAATGAGGAAAAAGAACGAGGCGCACAGGGCTCCGCCATAGAAATTATACATATAATAAAAAGTTCTCTGCGAATTAAAAAAGGTTGAGAACCACTTTTCGATTCCAATTTCCTCAACAATACTGAACATGTCCTTAGAATTTCAAAAAAAACCATGGGCATTTGTCAACAAGTTGATGGATTAGCAGGGGTTCTCAAACAGTGCGCTACTGACCTTCGTCAGGAGTGCCCGGGGTGATTGCAACGTGCAAGAACTACACACGGTGCGCTCCAAGGTTGAAATATAGGCTTCAAAGTTGGAATATTCTATCTGGTTCAATAGCTCAGATAGAAGAGCACTCATCCGGCAAGCGAGAGACCGGGGTTCGTGTCCCCGCGGGGCAGTGATGAATTTTCTCTCTCTTCCTTGTAATCTTCATCTCCACAAATAACCACTCTTTCAATGAATCTTATAGACGGTAGCCCAAAATACTTGGTACCAAGTTACTTATTATACTTTTTCTAAAGACCCACACACTCGCAAAATAGGAGTGTCCACATGTAAGAGTGTCAATCAAGTTAACTAAGTACGCTCATATTTTCAGTAATAATTTTCAACCTAGGTATTATGAAGGTGACCTGAAGAATCGTCTTCCAGGTTTACCTCAAAATTTTTTTTTGATAAAATGTGCATTAGGAAAGAGATGAAAAAACTAAGAAATGGATTAAATCCAAGCTTATATATATATATATAACTATATTTAACTATATAACTATATAACTATAAATATTATATTATTACTATAATTATTATTATTATTATTATTATTATACTATTATTATAAATATTATATTACTATTATAACTATATAACTATATTTTATATATATATATAACTATATATATATATATATATATATATATATATATATATATAATAATTGTAATAACTTCAAAACATTTTATATTAGGATTTCTTTTTTTATATTTGCTTACCATGTTTTTATGTGGCAGTTGTATTGGTAATAACGAAGTTTTAACACTTTTAGAACCTACACCCAAGTTGTAGTAACTGAACTGAATCCGAGAAAAATATTCTTAGTGGAAGTCCCCTTATGAGCAAATGCAAAATTTCTTATTTTAAATGTTTAAATGGTTGAAGCAAGCCAATAACTATACAAATATTAATGACAATATTTAAAAAGATAATTTTGGAAAGAATTATATAATTTGGAAAGAATTCAATAAAATGGCCAATACAGCGATTGCAAACTCTTGCAATTAACAGGATAAGAAAGCGGGTGCAGTCTCGGGGTCCTGTTTGAGCAATGACATGTGGTGTCATTGCACAAGTCAGCTGACAAGTCAGCTGGTACCGACGCTAGCACCTCATGAGACAGCCTTAAAGCAAGATTTTCCTAGGAGTAAAATTTCAGCGCCGGGTGCAGCTTGAAAACACTGATTAGTTAAAAACCTGAAATTCAGGTTTTTCGACCAATCGGCATTTTTACGCTGCACACGCACCGTAGAAAACCTACTTCTAGGAAAACCCGACCTTATAGGTCGTAACGCAAGCGGTGAGACGCTAGACGGTGCTGTCATTTGAACGCATAAAGCGTTTTTAGTGCTTTCGGATCGTCAAGTGATTTGGGAACTGTGCCGCGGGTAACTTAAGTGATGTGGAACCACAACGTGAGCCTCTTGAATGCTCTAGAACTGTACACCGGGTCACTAAAATGATTTGTGAATATGCCGTGGTCTCCTAAGTGATCTGGAAATATGCCGTGGGCCACTTAAGTGATGCGGAAATATGCCGTGGGCCACTTAAGTGATGCGGAAATATGCCTTGGGCCGCTTGAATTACTTGCGGCGCAAGTCCAGATCACTTTCAAGTGATCTATAAATATGTCACTTGGTTTATTTTTACAAAATTATGTTTGAGATTTGAGATCGCAGGCCACGTCAGATAACTCCGATGGCCACGGCTTGAGCATGTGCGCCTTAAGGTATTGCCCATGAGTTCTTAGTCACCCTGTCTACAGGGTTGGTAAAGCGTCTTAGAAAATCTTTAAGGATAGATTAGGGCAGCGGTTCTCAACCTTTTTTGACTCGCGGAGTCCTTTTCAGTATATAATTTCTATGGCGGAGCCCTGTTTGACTCGAGCAGCCCTTTTTTGTGCATAATTTTTATGGCAGAACCTTGTAGACCTCTCTTATTTACTTATCTATCGAATTTACTGATTCATTTTATTTTCCTCAAGTCGCCGCGGAGCCCCTGGGAGTTGCACACGGAGCACCGGTTGAGAACCGCTGGATTAGGGTATACAAAAAAAATAAATTTTCACACAGAATTATGTTGCCACTAACGCCAACGTAGGGTGCAACAAATGTAGCAAGAAATAAAGAAAGGAATGCAGGTAAGCTATGCAACCACAGACGTTTGTATCTGGAACGCATATTTCGCAAGTGCACCACTATTCGGGGATGTACGATTTTTTTTTAGTGAAGAGCCCTATTTAGTCAATAACGTCGCTTGGTTTATGATAATTCCCACTATCGTAACTGATGTGCTTTCGGTCACGAGGCTTCGTTATAACTTCTGTTAACACGCTGTATGCCATATAAACATTGCTTACTTTAATTCGCGTGAGGGAAAAATTAAAATTCCGTGGTTAATGGTAGCGAGTGATGAATGTAGTAATGCATTTAAAAAACGGCAAAATGTTTACGCTTTAGTGGCCTTCACTATAATTATATGCTTTTGGTAGTAGGCAGTCTTAGGGTATAAACGTAGTGCAAGCGTGTTTCCGATTTTGGAAATAAGATCGTCTCTGATTGTACGTCTCCTCTGTGAGTTTTCCGTATCTCTCTCATTTTATTGGTACAGCTAATACAAGATGCATCAATGCTAATACGACTGAACGTTATGTTGGACCTTGAACAGAAAAAAGTTGTCCACCTATTCTTTATGGTAACCCTTTTTCCAGAAACTTTCTTGGCAACTTTGGAATCAAACTGTTTTTTTTTTCACTTTATTCAGTCCCGCTGGTTTGACGAGTGAAAAAAATACAGTATACAGTACAGCACTCCGTCGAAAGTAAACCACACCCACTACCTGGATTGAAAACATGCGTGTACAATGTATGCAGCCTTTGTCTATAGGTTCACAGGCTGATACACTGCCACCTACACCAATTCAGGTGTCGGATTAGAGCCTAAGGGTATGTTGTTGGAACGAGAATAGCTCGATCACAAATTTGATTTAATACTCTGTAAATTATTAACTTTAATTTGATTATATTAATTTTACCTTGTCGGAGCCCACGGGCCAGCTCATGACCACCCCTGCCATAAAGTATGAAGTAGGGAGAGAGAGAGAGATATCAAATTATTAGTTCTCCCATCTACTCTTTGCCCAGTCAACTAGCCTGGGGAAGAGGTTCAGTTAAATAAATAATAATAATAAAGTTAATGTAATCACTTTTTTATTCGTTAATTAATAATATTTATAGTTAATAATCAATCTGTTGGAGGGATTTGGAGGATTGAAAATCCCTTCAAATTATAAAATGGATGCATGTCAACTGTAGGATTGGTATGGCATTTACCTTTGATGGGTTTTTTACCACCTTTGGAAATACCAAATATAGGCCTAGTATAATTATTGACTAGACATGCCTACGACATCTGATTTCTTGTCAAATGTTACTAAATATCTATGTGTAAATCTACCGCGTCCTCTCGTATAGGCCTTTGAAAAGGCCAACAATATTGAATAAATAAATAACAAAAAAAAACCACATGTGCTGAATATCACCATCTTTTCTCGTAACTACTAATTGATGTTGAACGATTCTCTCAATATTTTCAAATTTGCCAAATTACCAATTTCAAATTTACCACAGTACCAAATTGACAAATATCAATTTATGTTAATCAATAAATCAATATTATTCTTCTATCAGTATATCTTCTATCGCTCAAACAATCTAGTTCAAATACTAATTCTTTCCGGGGAATTTTCTCTTCTCTCAGCTGGTTCGCGTAAAGCGGCCACACACTATGCAATTGAACGGTGTGTTTCCCCATTCCGATTGGTCCGATCGCCACTGATTGCTGGAATCGGGAACACCAAGGAATTTTTCCCGTTAGTCGTTCAAAACCTGAAAACTAAAAAAAGTTGAAATTCAGGTTTTTAACGAATCAGAAAAGACGCAAATTTCAGAATTAGAAACACGCGCGCACTATGTCAACACCTTCTATAGCAGAAAGACTCCGCGCGAAGCTCGTGACGTCACTGAAGTCGCCCATTTCACCTATAGTCATTGGTTATACTACAAAAAAAGGTAAAGATTTCGCATACGTAAATACTACAGGTGAAAAGGACGACTTCAGTGACGTCAAAGCTTCGCGCGGCGGCTTTCTGCTACGGAAGGTGTTGACTATGTTCGCACCCCCAAGGTTCGAATCCAGCTCGTTTTGAAATAATTTTTCTTTTCCCCACTCCTCTCTCTCGTCCGAAAATTATTTAAATCTTTCATTTTTCTTTGCTGATACAATACATTACCATATATTTTGAAGAAAATTTTTATGTATTGTAAACCAGTTGAAAATATTATAACAAAAAATATGTAGAAAAAATTAACAAGACCAATAATAGTGTTCAAATAAACGTAATTCCTTTTAGCATCTTTTCTCTTTCTAAGTTCTGATATTTAAATAGATGTTTAAATATTTTATAGCTGTTTACGATTATTAACATGCACTACATATTTTTTGAAGTATAATTTATGTTTATTTTCAGTCAGTTTGCGATTGAAAAATGCATCGAAAATTGGAAGAAATTTTTTACTAAAATTTGCAAAGATTTTCTATCGCATTTTCAGAAATTTGACGTCGTGGTCCACCTATAGCTGTTTGAATATTTCAGTTTGCGCTTTCATTGTATAAATTTGTTGATTTAAAAATAAAATCGTTTATATTGCATTGGAAATAGCGCGATAACACATTTGAAATGTCTCACGGAACAGCGGTGGAAATACCAACCTTGTTTGCACATCTGTTCGGTGATCAGACATGAAAATGAAGATATCGTAGAGTTACGCGAATTCTCGTAGAGGCTGAAGCAACGTGAGTTGTCGGTGTGGAAAAAATTAAGAAAAAAATCGTGCAATTCCTCGCGGAATAGCGGTTCACTTGCGAAGTATGGGTACGGGCCCCGAGTCTCAACTCCCCACAGTCTTTACCATCCTTGTAATACGTATAAAAATATTGGGTTTATAAAGTTCCCCGTTCCTATTTTTGAACCCTCTCAAAATTTTCTTTAATTTTACGCCTACGCATGCACACAAGGGTTATTAGACGCAACAATAATCTAGTTACAATTACAAGTATCAAATACTATTGTTTACTATATCAGAGTAGGTGTTCAAAGCTCCTGCCATCTATATAGGCTATATAGCTATGCAGCTATATAGGCCTAGCAACTTCTACGCATGACTAGGTGAACACGTTCAAAATGCAATATTTGATCACGTTTTAGAAAAACGCCAGCTATGTAAAAATAACTTGGTTTGATATGCTTGACATACCCTTGATGTTTGTTTAAACTCATAAGAACTATTGAACCATTTTTTATGTGAACAAGGTGATATCGATAATATTGGCCATCGAAGAAAAATATATAACATTGTAGTTATATTCGATAATATTTTTAGGTAAACACATCGAAAAAAGGAGATTCTGGCAAAAAAAAAAGTGAAAAAAACTAAGAATATTCTATGCAATATAAATGTCATGATGTTGACTCGTGAGACTTCCCACCAAAACTGTTTATATCACTAGTTTTTTGTAATAACAAAGTTCCAAGTATGCTAAAAGTGGATATTACTTCTTGTTTGTGATTTCCATGTTTTGATATACCACTAACCTCATTTCTCTTGGAAATTCTTACTAATATTGTTGGGAATGTCAATACTTATTTTTGTCCCACATAACGTGACGAAAATAACGATTCTAGTTGAAAGTGTTTTTCTTTCGAACAAGGGCTCTAATGGAAAGAAATTAAAGCTAAAAGTATAAAGGCTAGTAAATATGTGTTAGAGAAATGTGTAAGTTAGAGCTTTTTAATCGTCAGGGGAATTACATAGATGTTTCACAAGACGACAGTCGTTGTTAGTAATAGCCGAAAGTAATTTATACCTTGAAAAGATGAAAGAAGTTTTACCCATTAAATCTCAATGATAAATTTCTCAACATCTTAATCAGGTATCTTTTAAGAATTGCACTTATCTTGCATTATAATTAAAATTCTTATATGTTTTAATCATAGTGCAAAATATTATAGTTCTTCAGAGGTTTGCTAATGAAAAACTACGTTTTGACATTCGGAAGAGAATCCCATTCCAGTATTTTTCAAAATTCAGAAGCCCTTAAAATTTAAATAAGGTAGTCTATATAATACGCAAAGTATTGGTATCTTAAAATATGAAATTATATATACTTGCCAGATTATAACGAAATGCACTTCAAAATTTTACAAAAAAAAAATGAGTACATTACACTAATAATTTTCTTTTGATGAAATAAATACAATTCATTTAAGGGATGGATTCAAACACTGATTATGGTTCCCAGTTTCGTCGCGTAAATTAGGAACATAACCAAATCCGTGACCATCTTCATTTAATTGTTCTCTGAGGAAAAGAAGTGCCAAGGTCGGAACTTAAGGTCAATTTAGATAGTCAAATTAGATAGTGATATGTACTTTAACCAGTTTATAAAATGCTACCATACTGAAACGTAGCATGTGCTCTCTCTTTGTCTTGTAGAAACCAAATATTGCCCTGGTTAGACATTTTTGACACTGGTTTATTGATCATATTTAGGTGGACCATATTTCATCGTGAAAAATACGGAAAATTATAGGATCCTTTTACATGCGAGAAACTACCGGACATCGCTAATTGTCGCCAAAAAGTTACCAGTTATCGCTAAAAAATTGCCAGTGGTGGGAAATTAAGTGCTACTGCAAATCGCAGTTGATTAATACAAATGTTATATTCTTACACAATACATTAAAATGTATTTCATGAAAACAAGTACAACATATGACAAACATTGGGTCTATATTTGACATCCTCATTTTTTTATAGGCATCTGTTTTTAACCACCTCGTTGGGTATTTTACCTGTTGTGGACTTCGCATTTGTATGCGAGATAAATATTTGTTTTTACATAATTATCATAATATAATATATAAAGCTATGGAAATAATTTTAATCCTTTATTACAGTGAAGAATAAAAATTCAAATAAGCTTGTTGAAAATATACGGGAAAAATCGTAACAATTTTGAAAAAAAAGTCGGGACGGCCAAAATTACGGGAAAAATTCGGAAATGTATCTTGAAATATGGGTCTTATGGTCACGTCAATCATGGCAATGCAGCGTCCCGCATTCACCAGACAGGGTGTTCGAAAACGGTTTAGAAAAAATTGGAGGGGGTGATAGTAAGACGGACAATATTTACGATGGAACATACGGTCGTAATCCACTGTGTCTTCCTGGAGGAAGTGCTTTCCGGATTGTTGCAACCTGTTTTGCTCACCTCACACAGGGATGAATGGTTTTTGCGTGATGGAGCGCCAGCGTACTTTAGCATAGCTGCCCGACATGTCTTTAATGTCAGATATCCCAGACGCGTGTTTCCTGTTTACATTCCTATGTGTAACGTAAAATTTAGAATCCCGTGTATGGTCGTAGTGAGGGACGAAGGTAAGGCGACTGGAAAAAGGAACTATTTCCAGTGGCTATAGACGAAGGTAGTAAATACGTCACAGAAGGTGAGCATTATGGGTAGCTTTTATCAGTAAAACTATATTCTTAGGCCGGGATTACATTATAAAAGTTTGATAAAAGTTCTTTTATAAAATTTGAAGAATGTAACTCTAATAATCTTACCGGTTACATTCGTGCAAATGTAACCGATAGTCTTATTGATTGCATTATTTAACTTCTATGACTTTTATCAGACTTTTATAGTGTAATCCCGGCCTTAGGCCGGCTGAATGTTCGATAATAGTACTTTTATAAAAGTTGAAAAATGCAATCAATAAGAGCATTGGTAACATTCTAGCAAATGCAATCGATCACCTTATTGGTTGCATTTTTCGAGTTTTATCAATGAAATTTTATGACACTTTTATAGTGTAATCCCAGCCTTATACAGATTTATTACGCCGTTTCTCGTCCGGTTCGGTGGTTCCAAAAATGCCTGTCTATGAGTTCAAAGGGCTGTGGTTCGAATTCAGTTACCGATCGGTTTCTCGTTTTTCCCTCACTTCTGTCAATATTTTTTCTTTGCTGATCTTTATGCGTACGTGTCGGAAACATTATATCTCGCCGTCTCGCAAAATACATGTGAATATTAGATCAATTAAATTTTATGACAATATCACGTGGGAAAAAAAAATTATGAAGACAAATAATATTCTAAAAAGGTGTTCGAACATAATTCCAGCAAAGTGATTGATTCCTTTTGAGTGTGCTTGATGTTTCCAGAACTTTGCCACTGGACGGAATCTTAACTGGAATCTCGACAACGGGGAAACCGTTGTCGAGATTCCTTGCAGCCCAGCTTGAGCTGCTTGATGAGGCCATTTACAAATAGCATTTAACCTGTATATATGTATAAATAACAGCGTCAAAAAAAAAAAAATAATAATCCAAGACTGAAAAAATAAACGTGAAAAATCGACGGATAGAAAAAAAAAATTAAAAAGCTTCCACACAACGGTGGATTCAAACCAGACCTGAACGTTCACATTCTGAAACGTAGCCTATTTAGTCGAGCGCTACAAGTTTGTGTAACAAAATACGTATTGTATCAGGATTTCTTGAGAATACTCTATACCTCCCAGGGGTGGCTGTACCAAAATCAAGATTATTGACGTACGTGCCACTACCAATTTTAACAGGTAGACTATACGTTCCGTTTTATAGGACACAAGCATTCTCTCCGTTTCTGCAAATATTGTTCGGCTGTGCTCTTATTTTCGTAAAATCTTCAATTTGTCACTGTTTTGAGTTCTTGATTGTTTTAATTTTCAAGTCATAAGTTTTATTATCGCAATGCAGACTGTTTATGTAGCCTAGGTATATCAATAGAACAGTTCCTTTTACCTACCCTGATTGCCCCCCCCCCTCCCCAATAAACTCTGTAAGAGGGCTTAGCCCCCCCTCCCCAAGAATTCATGGATATATATAGAATGTAATTGTTTTATTGAATGCATGTCTCCCGTGCGGACAATCCTGAATCTCGTACACACGGGACGTCCAGCAACTATGCGAAAAAATGAAAAACCGAACAGAAATAAGTTAAAAACACAATTATGTAATGACAGTAAGTCCATTACATAATTTTGCTTTTAAGAGTGCCTACCATACTAAATATAGGTTTGGCAGCCAACAAGACCATCATTTATAAGAAAAGAATTGTTTAAGAGTTGGACAGATTTTTTTTGATTGTGTGTGTGACAAATGGGATAAAATTTCTTTAACTTTAAAAGTGTTCACGTGCCAGTGCTGATAGCACGGCATGCCAATTGTGGAACACGTGTCGTGGGTTGGCCACCCCTGCTCTATGCTCTATAATTTCATTCACCAATAATTCAAATAACATTCTCAGGAATAATAGGGTTGATGGTCACGTTACTGAACAAATAATGTATTTTCTATTCGCGTTCAAACCCACTTCGTTTAAAAGTTTTTAAAAAATATTTATTTATATTCAAAGTTCTCAGAAAAAAACTGCAGCTAACGTTGGGCCACCTCGTTGGGCATTTTGCCTGTTGTGGCGTTGTATTTGTATATATAGAGCACCAGACCTGAGGGCAGTGACTAGGCTGGTGCAAACGGGGCCTAGAAAATAGTCACAAATTTTCACCACAGATGGTGGGTGCTGCACAGTCTGAATAAACTAAAATATTATATTTTCATAACATCCGCCATTTGCAGCAACAACTGTAATCTCAAAACAAAATTCGCAGAAACTTCTTAGCCAGGATGGCCTGAATTAAATCTAGACAGAATTTTGGAATCAGTTACAAAGTTCGACAACAGATGCCGCTGCAATCTGAAAACTAAAATACGGTATTTTAAAAATTCCGGCTGAGAGACGTTTGCACGAGTTTCTGAGAATTTTGTTTTTAAATTACACTGCTGGCCACCGTAAATGCAACACCCTGAAGGAAGCATGCAAATAATGTGAAATTTACAACATGCATTAGCGGAGGTGAGATATGCAAATGATTAGAATTTCAGCGCAGACGCACATCACGCGCGCCTGTGGCGCCACTTCAAAGCGCTATTTAAGGCTTGGAGATTTCGACGATTTGAAGTACGGCAATTGTGTTTTTCTTGTGGTTTTCTCAAAAAAACGATCATCTTTTGATCAAGTATCCGAGTTCGACAGAGGAAGGATAGTGGCCTACCGAGATTGTGGATTATCTTTCAGGGAAATCGGTAGTCGTGTTGGACGAAACCAAACAACTGTAATGCGGATATGTGATCGTCGGATGCAGGAGGGTACGACGGACCGACGTGTTCGATCGCATCCACCTCAGTGCACCACTTCACGTGATGACAGGCGTATTGTGCGTATGGCAGTGACGGATCGCTCAGCCACATCACGAACCATAGCACAGCACATTCAGTCTGTACCGCATCATCCAGTGTCTGCGCGTACCATTCGACGCCGTTTACAGCAGAGTGGTCTGTCCGCAAGACGTCCATTGCTTCGTCTACCCTTGACGCAGAACCACAGACGTCTCCGCCGCCAATGGTGCGATGAAAGAAGGATGTGGACGGCACAATGGAATGAAATTGTCTTTACTGACGAGTCACGCTTCTGTCTGCAACACCACGATGGTCGGATTCGAGTCTGGAGACACCGTGGAGAGAGGATGCTGAACAGCTGCGTTATGCACCGCCACACTGGTCCTGCACCGGGTATTATGGTATGGGGCGGTATTGGATATCACTCTCGCACTCCTCTAGTACGCATTGCCGGTACTTTAAAAAGTCAGCGCTACATCTCCGAGGTGTTGGAGCCAGTTGTCCTTCCTTACCTTCAGGGCTTGCCCACAGCCATATTTCAACAGGATAATGCGCGACCACACGTGGCACGCATTGTCCAAAGGTTCTTCGTCAATCGCCAGATTGAATTGTTTCCCTGGCCAGCTCGCTCTCCGGATCTTTCGCCGATAGAAAACATGTGGTCCATGGTTGCTCAACGATTGACCCAGATTACATCCCCAGCTGCCACACCAGATCAACTTTGGCAACGCGTGGAAGCTGCTTGGTCTGCTGTACCCCAAGAACACATCCAAAGTCTCTTTGAATCAATGCCGAGGCGTGTGGCAGCGGTGATCTCCAACAATGGCGGCTACTCTGGCTACTGATTTTGGCAGGAACCACACTTCACAGAAGTCTATAAATTTAATCATTTGATGCTTGGTCAACATGTTATCTACAAAATAAATATTGTTGCGATATCTCTTGTCTTTCTTGGTGTTGCAATTTGGGTGGCCAGCAGTGTATATGCTGGTGTATGATCCAAATGGTGGTTATTTTGAAAATATCGTATTTTAATTTTTTCCAGACTTCAGTAAAACTTCGTAACTAATTTTTGAATTCTGTCGGACAGAAATTTAATGTTTAAAAGAGAGAACAATGTAGCACACAGTGCAATTTTTATTACTTCCGTTTCTCTCTCTTTCTTATTCATTTTTCGAATGCGCCCGTCAATTTTGGGACACCCTGTAATTGGAAACGTGAATTGCCTACACCACGCTATATCGGTCACAATTACAGACTTCGGCAGGAGAGAGAGTTAAATGAAGGCAACTTCATTTAGAACAAATATTTAAGTCAAACTTCATCGGTCATGCTGAGTTATGTGTTACACTGATATTTTTGTTTTATGTATTTTGGATACTTAAGGCACAGACTTTTGAGGGGACGAAAAAAACCTACATAATTATGAAGTAGAGTGAAATTCCTATACGGGGTTCAAGGCTATTATTTAGATGGTGTAATCTAATAAGGTAATCGGCTGAGCGCTTTTAAGTGAGAAACAGCTCTTTTCAAGGAATTTGACACCTCACGGTCAATTCTTCCGGCATATTTCACTTCTACAGCGTTATTGATTTTTGCTACATAACAGTACTACACGTGTCCTCAAAGCTCTCGATAATTAGATTAACACTTTTTTTTTCCGTCCAACAAAAGTGTCATACAAGGTCAGGGGTGCTTTTAATACTGACGGTTTACAGTACGCTTTGGTGTGATAAGAGACACTTCATATAACGATGCTCAAAACATAAATGAATTAGAAAAAAAAAGAAGAAAAAACTGCAAATGAAACCCCAGAAGTTAATTATTAGATGGGCTTTCGAGCTGATGGATCGAAAAATCGGAGACATTCATCCAAAAATGTTTTTTTTGAATCTGAACTACGTTTACGAAAAAAAACAAAAACCATTGTAAAACCTAGAAAATGTGTCTAAATTGTCTAAAAATATACTGTTTGAAATCTTTGGTCGAAAGTGAAGAAAATTACTTTCAGACAATTTTTTGCAGATTTTTAAGATTTGTTTCACGATTGATAAGTGAAATAAAATTCGGTCTTGTGTCAGACTAAGTCTAATCTAGAGCAGTGTTGTGCTTAACCTTTTTTTTCTCCCATGGCCCCGTTCGTACCACATATTTTTCTCGTGACCTCCCCATCATATCAAAAACCCCTCATCCAAGAGCCACACCCTGTCTACTTATAAAAAATTCATTATTTTGAGTAAATTTATAGTGAGCAAAAATTTTATAAGTAAAATCAATCTCCGGACCCCTTGGTTAGCGCTTAGTGAGCTTCCTTCTTGAGAGGCTCAATACATAGCAGTCTCTACATCATGGAGCCCTTGGGCAAAGTGATGTTCTGCTACCCCGTACTAATCTAGAAGTATGGGCTTACATGCTTACATTCGGAACGCATATTATCAAATCCAGATCATATTATGTAGGCTTTCTATGGAAACGAGGGTTTCGGACCATGCCCGGATGGGCCCCATGTGTTAAAATGGCTATAGTTCTATGCGCAATTCTGCTGGATTCTGAATGGATTCTGCTGGATTTCGGGGGGGGGATCTGGGGGGTTAGGTGACAGAACAACAGACTTAACTTTGTTGTTCCATATACTACTACGTTAAAAGAGTTCCAAGACTTATTTTATTACGGAAGAATGAATACAGATAGAACTTGTTTATTTGGTGTTTTCTTTCAAGTAGCAACTCTGAAAATATGCATTTTTGCCATTGTTCATACAAAGGTGTAAATATGGATTGCAAGCCGATTTTTTGTTAGACCCTCCAGTGCCTTCGTCACTGCTCGCTGCACTTCTTCAGAACCTGAGAATTATTGTCCCTTAAACAAATTCTTTTCCAAGGAAAAAGGAAAAAGTCACATGAGGCAAGATCGGGGGAAAAAGCTGGTTGTGAAAGTATCGGAATGTGATGTTTTGACAGGTAAATCTGATACCAGGAGGGACCTGTAAGCCGGTGCATTGTCGTGATGGAGCACCCACGACTTGGCCGTCCAAACATCTGGTCACCTACATCTCACCGAATCATGCAGACGTGTGAGTCCTTAATGATCTGTTTGATCATTAAGAAGTCTCTCCTGGTATCAGATTACGTGTAAAACATCTCATTCTGATACTTTCACAACCAGCTTATTCCCCTGATTTTGCCCGATGTGACTTTTTCCTGTTTCCTTGGAAAATAATTAGCATAATGGGCAACGATTCTCAGGTTCCGAAGAAATCGAGCGAGCAGTGACAAAGGCACTGTAGTATGTGACAAAAAAAAAAAGCTGCAATCCGCATTTACATCTTTGTATGAATAATGGCATTGTATAATTGCACAGGGTAGTTATTTCGAGGGAAACACCAAATAAACACACACGGGTTCTATTTGTATTCATTCTTCAGTAATAAAATAAGTCTCCGAACTTTTGATATGTACAGTATATCACATTTAATTCCACTTTGAGAGGGTGGTCCTGAGGGTTTGTTTCATTTCGAATAACATTTTTAAGTCAGTTGCTACTTTGAGGGAGACAAAAGTTGTTATCGCTTTTGTCTTCCTCCCCCCCCCCCCCCAAAATACAAGTTGTCCTCCAAAAGAAATTTCTACTACAGCCCTGTTTCAGTCAGCAATGTTGCGCAAATAGCGTGCGTTAGAAAGACTTTCAATCAGAATAAAATTTTAGCGAAAAGTCAACATCCTTGTCTTCTAAAGTTCACCGACATTTTCGGCAAAAAAACCCCTTAAAAAAATGTCTTAAAACATGTGAATTATAATAAACCTATATGAATTAAAAATATGAGAACTTTAATACCCCGGAATCTGAAAAGTAAATAGCAAATTGCTAGGGCAAAATAAAAAGAGAACACAATTAAGAATAAAACTTCAAAATATTCAATATTTTTAGCAGGGAAAAATATACAGGGTATATAAATTTACATATCACATTATGTTGAAAATAGTAAGATGCAGTGTTCATTAACAAAATTCAAGAATAAAAACAATTTTTAGCAGTAAGCCAATATTAATACAGTAATAATGCTTAAAATTTTCAGTTGGTAATAGAAACGTATGGTTTGAAAATACGTATAGTTCTGTGCTATATATCGTGGCTATTTTTTCATAAGATATATATATTTGCCTTCCATATCTTATTTTGGTAGATCTTTCATGAATAAAAAGACATAAAATGGATTCACACACACACACACACACACACACACGCTTTTATTGATTTTACAATTTTAAAACATTCATGTACTACTTACGTAGCTTGTAAAACATGTACCACCAAATACCCTTTTATTTTTGTTTGGTTCTGTTAGGTGGAAAATCTTAACATTATCAAGTGTTGTACGGAAAAGGAGAAAAAATTTCCGGTCGAGGTAAAATTTTTTTGCGACCTTAAATCTTCTTTTATTTAGCTCGAGGTAAGAAATTCCATAAATGCGTGCGTCAACACATTATTGAGGTTGGGGGGGGGGAGAAAAACTTCCTAACCGTATCATATGTATCAGCGTAGCATACTTGCATGTTAACGATGGTCTATACGTATGAACAAATTACTTGCATCGCATAAATTACCATAAATTTTGCAAATTCGCTGAAAAAGCTCCATCAATGATGTGGCTACGTTCGAAAATCATCGAAACCAAAGTCTTGGAGGAACTTGAGATTTTTTTTACTCATGTAAAATCACAAATACAAAAAAAAAAAAATGCCGAGTATAAGAAAAGGATAAAAAAAAAAATGGAGATGACCTGTAGAATATAGAGCTCCTCATGCTTTTCACCGGTGAAATGTATATACATAGAGTATTTGATTGAATATTAACTGACAGAAAATTCTAGTACCGTACCATAGTTAAAAATCAGATATTCGTGTCCTGTTAGGCCCATGCTTTTGGGCAATTTTAATCAAGAATGGGCAAGCTCGAATATCTTGATAATCTAGACCAGCGTTTCTTAACCTTTTTTTGCCCGTGGCCCCCTTTGAAGCATATTTTTTTGTCGTGGCTCCCGTATCTTACACAGAGTCTTCGACCCTCTTCTAGAAGCAAGATCCTTTATACGTATTGAATTGCTTATTTTATTTTTGCAAATACGATTGGCCTCCAGACTACTGGCCTAGAATTTATTGAGCTCCCCGCTAATTCGAGTTCTATTCAGGACCGTATAAACATCATGGACCCCCTAGGCGAAGTGATGCTATCATGTCCCATACTTAGACGGAAAGCCGCAAAGTGAGTCCCATACTTAGCCGGAAATAAACAGCTTACGTATTTCCTACTTATTTTCAAAATTTATTGTACTATACAAAATACCATAAGGTGGGGGTCACTTTTAACATGAGACCCCCGGGCATGACCCCTCACAAGAGTGGGACTGACAGAGCTACAGCCCGGGGCCTGATATGGTTTTCATCACTTTTTGTTTTTCACACTATAAATTTAATATAGAGGAAAGGTCTGTGAAAAATCTAGCCGGGGGCCTGCGAAAAACCCCCCATCCTAGGGAACCTGCTGCAAAATGTAGGCGGTGAAACTCGGGTGGGTCCAAGTGGGTCCATGCCCTAAGACGGCCCTGGTTTTGTGGGTGGTTTTCTTGGATTCTGTTAAGTGTATAGTCACTAATATATAAAATCTTTATTTCTTCACACCTTAATTTTTCTTCTCAGCTCTCTGCAGCCCTCCAAACCACCTGTCATCGCCCCTTTCTAAATTTTATTCCGTGGCCCCCCTTGAAGTATCACAATACCACTAGGGGGCCATATGGCCCCCCGGTTGAGAACCACTGATCTAGACAATTACACTGACATCAGTACATTTTGGATATAAAACAATTATGAAGGTTTTTGCCTTCTTCATTTATGCGATTTCAGTTTATCTCAATGCAGAGCTCCCGTTTCAACACCATCGTGCAAAAAAAAAAGAAGCGTAAGGACTATTTATTGCATGTTATTACTACAGAATACCTTCTGTATATACCAAACTGAAGAAACGATGGAACATGTTTGAATGACACCAAAATACATACCGCAAAAAGGTTACATTAGGAGGTTTTACTAAAAATATAGATGAAAAACATTTTTTCAAAGTTATATTATCGTAACTTCCCCAAATAAAGACAAATAAATAGTCTTTATCTTGCGTTATATTTTCCATTTTTATAGGTAGCTTTTAGAATGGAAATAAAGTTTCCTCACAACAATGATAGCATTGCAGCATCTGGTTATATTCAAGACAAGGTTGTTGATATGAATCAGCATCATCTATTCTTCTTGTAGTAATGGACGTACTCTCACAAATGCTATTGGGATTTAAATCATAAAAGTGCCCAGGCCATACAATCATACGATTGATATCCTCATTTACCAGCAGTTGATATGTATAGAACACGTATGATTAGGTTCAATATTATCATTCATAATTACTAACTGGAAGACAATGGCATCTTGGATTAGGGTACGAACACAGTGTACGCTGGTTTCCGATTCTGCAAGTTGATTGGTTAAAAACAGTTTATTTAGCCAATCTGTAACGGTGCCGTCTCGCAGAATTGGAAACAACATGCACACTATGTTCGTACTCTTAGGCAAGAGTCTTCTATTACTTCTATCGAGTCAAAACCTGAATCTAATTTTGTGCTCGTGGGTTCTTGATCAGCATCCCAATTAAACTAAATCATTCAATATTCAAGCAAGAATTCACTAATTTAACATCTTGAACTGCAATTTATTTTCAGGCAGCACTGCTGATACATACAATTTCATGCTGAGCTGGACTCATTATTTCAGTTCAAGGGGTTAAGTCTCTGTTGGAGTTACCATCTGGTGCTCTTCTTCTGTTGATGGGCATAAACGATGTTCACAACTCAAGAAAGGTTGAAGACACCTGGTTGGATAACCCGAGCAAATCTTTCGGGAAAAAGTATAATTGAGAGAGGGGGCCAGAAGCAAATGGATGAAAGTGATCAAGATCTAGTTTCGAGAAAATCAACTTCGAAGTTGATCTACTACATAAAACTTCTATGCAATAGTTGAACTAGTGGCCGCTAGAAAGTAGTCCTAGTGCACAGAATGGACCTGTTCGTCTGCCAGTAGTCAGATGGTGGGTAAAGGCAGGGCTGATGTCTCATCCCCTTAAACTTGCTCTTGTCGCCTTGGCTCAGTGGGCGTGGTCTCGGATCAGGCACATGGCGTCGCTGATTTGATATTTTTAAACTAAAGTGTTACCTTAAAATACCAGGCAGGGTAGCCAATGACAATCAACTGGTTCTGTCAGGGCGATGACGTCGGCTAGTACCGACTTGGTGCGTCATAAGACAGCCCTTATGGTCCTGGGGTAAAGGAACCTGTTTAAGCATTCGACTCAATTTTTCAAATGTTGTCACTTGCATCCCTTTGCTTTTGACCTCCCTCAATTCACTGAAAATTCACCCGGCAAGTGAGAGGACGCGATCTCCCGCAAGGGCAGTCGAATTTTCTCTCTTTCCTAAATACATCTTCGCATCAGCCAGCTGTTAAAAACCTTCGTATGGTTAGAATGACATCATCCTCGAATATTGACTGTATTATTTCAATATTGACTGTATTATTTCAATACTGACTGTATTATTTCAATACTGACTGTATTATTTCAATATTGACTGTATTATTTCAATACTGACTGTATTATTTCAATATTGACTGTATTATTTCAATACTGACTGTATTATTTCAATATTGACTGTATTATTTCAATAGATATTTTTATAATCGTTATATATAGTTTGAATTAGTCTCAGTTGTTTTTGATTCTAGTGTATACATAAATTTATACGGCTTAATTTCCGAGTTAAATTCCGATGTGAAATTCAAGAATCATGAATTTAAATATTGTATTTACGTACAACTTTCGGTAATAAATGATTGCAAAAAAGTTTTTTTTAGTTTTAACTCAAGCTTAATGTTGCTGAACGTAAATGTTTTTTTTTCAGAAAGAGTGTTTGTCCAATATTTTAATTTTTTTTAAACAAACTAATCAATGCTGTCTTCTCCCGAATTTGCCTTTACTGTAAGTTTTCGAAAGGCTCCAAATTATATTTTTATAGTCGGCAAAGTTTCTTATACAAACAATTCTACCGGAGGAGTATGGAAAGTTCAGTTATGGTATTGACGCCATCTGGTTGGAGAAAAAGCAACTTTCGACCAAAATGTCTCAAATCACGCGCATTATTGTATAAGTAGGTGCCACCATCTATCTTTAACGTTTTAATTAATAAAACATATTTTTCGTACATGAAAGCCCTTGATTTTTTTTGAAGGTGTAAGATTCCAAACTTAATTTACAAAACAATAATTTCATTAATTTCAGCACTTATGCGATAAATTAAATTTTTTAAGTCACTCAATTTCAAGGATGAATACAATTTAGTTTTTTGTTTTTAACTTTAATGTTGTTTCAATGAACATGTGCAAGTCTAAAACATACTGGATAATTTTTTCTCATGAATTTTTTTTTTATTGATGTCTTTAAATCAAAGGATGAGAAGGGGAAATAGGAAGAAAAAATTAAGAGAAAGAGAGGGAGAGAACCAATCCAAATCTTAATTCGTCTTGCAAAAGGTTAAACCTTAATCCAGGTCCGTAACTAGAGCGGGAGGCAGGGGTGCAGCTGCCCCGGGCGGCAAAATTTACAGGGTGGCAATTTCCGGTGGAAACAAAGAAAACCATCATGAAGTTGTCGAATTTTAAAGTTGGGGAGGGGTGGCAAACCATATGTTGGCCCCGGGTGGCAAAAATCCTAGTTACGGCCCTGCCTCAATCCTCAACGTTTTAAACGGAATGGGTTTTACGGTTATAACTGACTGCCAATTTTTTTTGTTATTCTATAACTTGAGTATATCGTAACAACGAAAAGATTAATACAGTAATCTCTCACTTATACACCCTCTCGTCTATGCGGTTTTATCAGTTATAAAACGATTTTCTGAAGGGCCGTAGCGTGCCTTCTCGGAGTCCCGGGGCAGACTTTTTCGTGGGCGTCCCTTTCAAGGGTTATTATTATGCAAAATAAGAGCAATTTTTCTGGGAGCCCCATTTAGCTCGGCGCTATGCCTCGGCTGCCCCAGTCTAGTTACGGCCCTGATTTTCTGCAATCCCTACAGGACCGAATCTTGAATCGAATCCTGCGAACTACACGGCCGCAGAAGTCGCCAATTGGAGGAAGTGGATATTTTTATCACCAAAATATTATTCGCTTACACTTGAAAAATGTCCAGAATCAGTCGAGACTCCGGCGAAAGATATAGAAAAATAATATTATTTTCCATTTTAATTGACTCATTTTGCGACGTACCTGTCAGTTATTAAAAGTCATTAAAAGTTTTGATTATTTGCTTTCTTTTTCTTCAAGAAGGCTTTTTCAAAGTGTCTGAAAATATTCTCAGTGAAAAGCCACCATGGCTAATAATATTTCTTATATTTGGGCTAAAGAAGGTATGCTCTTCCTTCCTCCGAGACTACATCGCTGTTTATGACAAAAAGAAAGGGTCCCAGGTGTCGTCCTCAAAAAAATTAGAAAAAAAATTAAATATATTCATGTCACCTAGAAACACATAAAAACAAAAAGAAATTAGAGGTGGAATGCTATTATTAAATCCGCAAAAAATGGTTGAAAATGGTAACAGTTGGCTACTCATCACCTCTCGCACTTCTTTGACGATATCTGTAAAAAACTTCTTTTCCTTTCCTTCCTCCAGCTTCTCTATTCTAGAAACTAGTCGATTTTTCTTCTTTTTTTTTAAATCTTTCTTTATATGTGTTGTACTTCATCCTGTGTTGTTTGAATGATGTATCTCTAACACGCTAGGGTTGCGGGATTTTTGAAGTCATTCTTGGCTTCTATTGGCGTTCAAAATATAAATACAGTCGGCGCTCGATATAACGACCCCCTTCGTCCCGAAGAAAATGGACGTTATATTGGGTCGTTATATCGAAAGTAAAGCATAAGTGATTGTCATGAAAACAATTGGGATCTATCGGTCGTTGTAATGGAATAGTCACTGTAACGTGGGGTCATTATAACGAGCGTCGACTGTATTTACAAGTTTTTTTGACTGACCCATAATATTTCCCAAGGAATTTTTCATATTTTTGTGCCTATTTAAGTGAGTAGAATCAGTGGTAATTTTTTCACAACTTTTTGAAGACGTTACCTTGGGACCCTTTCCTTGTTAGATCAATCAGAGAGGGTTCTCATAGAAATTCTTTTTTGGATATTTTTCTGCATTCCGTACACTTCAACGTGGGATTCTGGTATCCCTCATCACTTTGTCCAGTGAGACTTATCAATACTAATCATAGGCAAGGCGCCACTCTTGGAGGGGCACCAAATCCGAGTTGAAACGACGAAAAAAAGCTATGTCGACCAAAAACAAAAGGTAGTCAGAGAGTGCCAGAAAGAGGTTCCGCTCGGACAGAGATTTTTCTCGAGCCGTACATGATCATAAACGTCAAAACCTCCTCATCCACCCACCCTCAAATTTGTGAGGGGGACCCCCCCCCCCACAATTGTTAATGAATGCCCACCCACATACGGTTTCAGTCTCGTATATACGGGATGACTGGTAACTTTCAGCCCCCTCAATGTTTTTCATCATGTTGGTGCCTCTGGTATGGGTGCCATGGTGTTCGGAATTTCAACTGAAGGGATTTGTGATGAGGGAATGGCGAGATAGAATTTGCGAACAATAGCAAGTGTTTTAGAAAGGGTGCACATTTTCGCTTTTTGCTGGATACTGCATGTCGAGTTCGCCTACAGTCATTCCAGCTTGTTTAGCTTTGCTACGTTTCACAGTGGATAAATTAAAGCATGGAAGTTTGATGATAACTCAGTTATGAGAACTAACAATATCGCTAAGGAAATGCACGAGGATAACGATGAACGATGCGGAAGGTAATTTGAAAAAAAAAAAAAATTACCACGACATTTGAAAATCCTATAGATGTACTATAAACTCTTTCTGACCACATACAACTTCAGAAACCGAAGCGACTTTCTTCCAATCATACGAACTTGAGAAACGAACATATTTTCGGTATAGATCATTCATCATTTGATCATTTTTATCGCACCACGGTCATTTTCTGCACACGAGGGCTAATTAGACCGGGACCTACAATTTATTGCCGATTCCGAACGGCAGGCTTGTTTCTTATACTCATCGAGAGGTTGGTGCGCTAACCCCTCGATGGGGGACTCCCTGCGGTAGCAACTTTTTGCTGCGGTCAAGTCGCCGTTTTTTGTTGTACCCCTGTGTCAGGAAAGTTTTCTGACAAGGACGAACCGGGTATCAAACTCGCGACACCTCTATACATCCTTTGGTACTTTATGCAAGCATCTTACCGACCGGGCTACCGCGCCCCTTTTCGGTATAGAACGGCAACAAGAACAATTTTCAATGTCAAGTTACTTTGAAAAATTGAAATTTAATCACGTCGCATACAAGCGTTTGGGAACAAATTTGAATTATATGTATTTGACGAATCAGCGATAAATCTGGTAATCTTGTCTTAACCTAACCATACGTTAGAAAAAGGAAGATGGGGAAAGGAAAAAAATATGAAGGGAAAAGTATATAATAGATAAGGTAGATAAGAGACTTTTTTTTAGAGTCTGTTTTCACCCTCACCCTACGTATTGCTCTTACATGTATATAATAGAAAGATTCATTATATGTGTAAAAAAATCATTAGCAGGAGTATAGAAAGAATGGAGGGAAAGAAAAAAACAACTTTAGTTGATAGGATTACTATAAAGCTTCGCGACGGTGAAGAGATAGGGAAAAAATACCGAGAATTTGTTTGAATTTATTCGACTGGTGACGTAATATTACGCCCCTGATCATAGAAGTGTTAAAAAAGTAATACAGTATTTTTAATCACAGGGCATATAGATTTCGATGGAGAAATATTATTTTCCCGCGTTTCAATAATAAAAGCCAACATCTATATTTTACTTTAGTGCTTGCATACATCGATTTTTATATTGTACATTTTTTAAGAGTATTTTTCCCCCCACTGTTTTCACTTATACGTCTTTTTTAACTGCTCTCTTGCTGCGACGCATAAGCGAGAAATCTCTGTACAACAGTATGAAATTAAAATGACACAAAAAAATCATTGAATAAATTGTTTGTTGGTGCACTGCCAAATGCTTTATTTAGATCAACACACACATAAAATGCATTATTATTTACAGATTTTTTTTTTCTTAAAAAATATGACACGTGTATGTCAAGCCATATTAATAATACAATATATCGCGGCATTGTAAAAGCAACAGACACAGCAATAAGCAAAGTGAGCGCACTGTAAGCCTTAAAAGTGCAGTGATAAACATTTTAAAATACTTGATGGGTGCTTCAAAAACATCCAATTTGATTTTTATTTTTACAATCTGGTACAATGCAAAAAATGTTTCAATTAACAACAACATTGTTCGTTTAACTGATGAGAGTGACATAATTTTGGGCTGAGTATGAACGTCTTCATATTTAGTGTGAACCCGTATGAATGACTTGGTGTAATAATTTAGTATCACTGAATAGTGTCTTAGCCTTGTGTCGGTTTTTGAGAGGAACGCACACTAGGACGAGAATTCAACCATAACTAATCTGTGCTGGTGTCTCTGAACTATGTTTTACCGATGAATTTAAAAAAAAATCAATTTGAAGTCCAAAACATTTCTATTATAATATACTGAATAATTAATGTATACGAACATAAAATTTTTCAAAACTAGTACCATCAACTGTAGTATATGCATTTCATTTTTTTCAGGAAAAAATTATTTATTCTCAAATCATAATTTTATATTAATCCACAAATTATTAAAAATTCATGTGTACGTAAAAGAATAACATTCAAAAATCATGAAATAGTATCAGTAAAAAAAAGAAATGTTGATAAATATGTTTAATTTATAAGTAACAAAATAATTATATATACATGAATTAATTTCGGAACCAAGAGGAATTACGGAATTGCTTTCAGCGAAGAATTTCTTCTGAATCATTTCGATTCTTGTGGACGTGAAATTCTCTAACAATGGTATAAGCGTATAACAGTCAACAAAGTGTACATTGCAAAAGGGTAACAAACAACTCTTATACGCATTTTGTCAACAATCACTTCTGTGTAGCATTTTATTTGTGCAGATTTACCTACAAAAATTGGGTAGCAAATAATTTATTTTGAAAGCCCTCAAGAAATTTATGTATAATAATTTGTTTTTCAAAATTATTTACTAGCTACATATGTGTATGAAAATTTCGCAATTATTCCTAAAACAAAATTGTCAAGAAATATCTACTTCTGTCATTCATTTAGTTGGAAAATTAACAGTTTTTATTGCTTTCTAGTATAGTTGCATGCACCTACAATTCAGTAAAAGTTAGTCTCATGCACTGAAAAAAAATTTTTTTTTTTTTGCTCTTTAGCCTCAAAATGGAAGCAATCACATTTTAGTAAATAAATAACAAGAAGTTATGGTAAATCGAAATTTACAAACCTTTTTAAAATAAAATATTTACGAAATGAACACTGAGTGTGAAGAGATCATTACATACACTCACTTAATTTCAGCCCTCCCTTTGGCTAGTATGACTCCTGCCAGACTCCGAATTAAGAATACTGTGAGGTGCCAAAATATAGATGGGAATATAATAGACTCTCGATAATCCGGTCCATCCAGTAATCTGGTGTTTTTTAGGCGGCTTTTTTATCGAGCATAGAAGACGAAAACATGTCACTGTATGTCTGTGCGCGGAATTTTATATCATTTAAATGCTTTTTTTTCAATTGACTTCGGTGATTTCGATAATCCGGCACACTCTGGTCGGATGTGCCGGATTAGCGAGAGCCTACTGTATTACAGTTCGAAATTCAGCGGATACTAACGTAGAGCGGGAATAGATATGAGTAGTTAATGGAGTGTATGGATATATAGCTCTCTGGAATTAATCCCTAAATGTTTTCTTATATTGAGAATCAAGGAGTCACTAGAGTATGATCAGTGAAATGTTTCTGGAACAAGTCAGTTGCTATTCTACATTTATGAGACGTTGCTCAGTCCTGATTGACTATTACAATTTAATTTCAAGCAACAGGTGTTATAAGATGCAGTTCTCAAAACTGAGCAACCCTCCTTCTAGAAACAGATGATTTTACCTCAGCCAAATTCTCTCATGGGTTCACCTTTTAACATATTTTCTCACTTCTTTGACGATTAAAATTGTATAATAACTGGGTTATTTATTTTTTTAATTGCCGAAGACACAGAAACAGGGGAATATTATTATATAAATTATATATCAAAATGTATTGCCGGCGAATATTAATATATTACCGATTAGTTACTTTAAATAGTATTAGCTAGGTGTACATAATATTTTGTCTGCTCAGTTAGTCTTGTGATGGTTAATCACTTTTTGAAATTAGAAAAATGTTTTGTAATCATGCTAAAACATAAACCATAACATGAACTGCTGAACTATGGTTCTAATTCAGTTCATTTCATAAACTATGACCTACAATAAATAAAACCCGAGAGAAATGACAACGATGTTGAGATCTCAATCGATGGCATAGTAAAACAACTCTGACGGAATATGCGATTGATCATCAAGCATAAAATTATATAAATGGAATTAGACGTGTTCAAGAATTTTCTGTCATGGGTTTTGTGTTTTTTTCTGAAATTCCCCTCAAAAACCTCTGATAACAGTATTTCAAGATGAAAAAAAAAATATATATATATAGATATATATAATTATATTGATCGGTACTTAATATGGACGTATAAGGGCCGATTCAGATGGATTCATCAAGACGGATGAAAACAGAATTAGCAAATTAGTCTATAGGAAAAGCCAGATTACTTGCATTTGTTGTAAGTTACCGCAGACATTCCAACAGGCAACCAACTTTTTGAAGAAAAGGCACATTCAGTCAGTGTGAATGAGAACTTTGATCAGTTCGCTATAATGGCACATTAATTAAGCTGCATAAAGCCATCAGGACAAAGCCATACAGAATGTTTTCTCGTGGTGTGATTTCATTGCTTACAGTCACAATGACTTTATGCAACTTGCCCAATGTACCACTGTAGCGAACGAAACAAAGTTCTCATACGGATTGCATGTTTCTGATCCCCAAGAAGTTGGGTAACTGTCTGAATGCTCGCGTTTACCTCTGACAAGACACATGTGTATCCTGGCTTCCTTAAAATTTGCTTCGTTCAATTTTACCACACCATCAGATACATAAAGTAAAAAAGTTTTTTGCTGGTTTTGATCACCAGAAGCAAAAATGTATCCATCAAATGTCGCATAATATCAGTCATCAAACTAATATCCATCGACATATCCATCACCTTTTGCATGAAAGCATTCCCTCCAGCAATGCTGTGGGGGGAATCGGAGATATCGGGGGCAAAGTAGTCCATGGGTGCCTGGTCTAAAAGAAACACTGTTATCCACCGTACTCTACGCTCGTAGCGCCAATAGATTGTATCCTCTTCCATCCTCTGTGCAACTATCGTCGTGGGAAATCATTCCCAAATGAGGCAGACTTGTTGCAGCATACACACACACACACACACAAAGACTACTTTACATCCAAGACCTCCAAAGCTGGGTCCACATCTGCAGAACGTCGCAGCACAAAACCGATTTTGGGGTGTGGCTACACAAAACCGACCATTAAAATCGCCACACCTCAAAACCTGTTTTTGCTCTGTGAAGCTCTGTGGATGTGGACCGGCTTAATTTTCACCACCGGGGCATTGCGCAGCTAGAGAGACGTTGGCAAGATGCACTGAATGGTGACAGGGAATAATTTGAGTCTAATAGTAAGTGACATTTGCTGTATAATTTTTGTTTCTAATGATCAAACACGAGAAATTTTTTCTTTATCTTATACATCTCGTCCATCTTTATAAATCACTCAATTGATTTCATTTGATTGATCGCCCCCCCCCCCCACGACACAAATAAAATCATTTTATAAGCATAACTATATAGGACCATTTTTTCAAATGATATTATTGCTTCAAGATGCGTGATAAGTTCGAATGCTGAAAAGTATTGTTGTGCGACAGTTTTAAAGAATATAACGGATCACAATCTCCACACACACAACAAAATAATTGCATCAACTATAAAATTTATTGAAGTCGTGTATCATAATACACATGTAGAAACAAACAGCAGCTTTGAATTGTGCACTGATATTTACAAATAGAGATGAAAAACATTTTTTGTGCTTCGTACATATATGTGTGTGTGTGTATATATATATATATATTTGTACGTAACACTAAATTCACAAAAGTGCTGAAACAACTGCGTCTTACCCAGTTTTGTCAACTTATGTATCTCTCATGCGAGTTTATTTTTCTTCATTGCTTTACTTTTAATTAAAATAAAACTTCTATATTATTGTATTTGAAACCAATGTTGATTTAAGTCTGCCCTTATGTTTATTAGCTATGTAAATACCGAAAACCTTATAAAATTTAACGAAAATTTCAACATTCCCGTACTGCACATTAACAAAAATGAACAGTTTTATTTTGAAATTTACGTAAATAAATAGCAATTAAAATATGATCATAGTATGTTGCATAACAACAGTGATGTGATTGCAGTAAATATTTTTTAGTTCAAACTATATTTTTGATTTAATGTGCTAATGTGACTCAACTGTCACATAATAAGCATATACGGATTTTAAAACGATTAACGAGACCGATTCTTCATTCGGCTACCGCTCTCTCAATGGTGTTCTCGAGGATTCCCATATGTAATCTTTCTTATAGAAATAAAGTACCATACTGTAGTGTTATTCAGGCTGATGTTATCAAAATGAAGTTATGTGCATTCAATAAGAAAAACACAATTTGAAAAATCAAAGAAATGATAGCTGAATTCAACATAAACGGGACATTGAAAAAAGTTTTTTCAACTGTATAGAGTGCATAATGGTTATTGTCTTCCTCTTTCCCTGCCGAATAGTAAATGCATGTATATATACTGACGGGTTATTGCATAACCAATGCAATAAATTTGCGACGACAGGTAGAATTTGTGTTAGGTATCCCCTATATTTTCATGAGGATAAATTGATGAATTCTTTCGAGATCATTTTGTTTTTAAGTACATGCAAAAAGAAATGAAGAAAAAATTAATTAACAAATGTGTGTTTATTACCCCATTTAGACCAACAACAAATATTTTAGTTTGTGATGGTTGGAAGCTGGACTCTCGTATTTGGATGGCACGAATTCAGTACTACAAACACTGATGAATTGTTTTATTTCTCATTAGACTGCTTTTACCCTTATGCGAGTTTCAAAACTGATAACTTTTATTGTACCTCGCTTCTGGAAGCAAACATTCGTTATTATGTCTGTAGTGTTATTTTATGTGCACACCAAAAAGGAAAAGAATCTTCATTACAACTTGTCTGTATGTGTGTGACTTGCTTTGTCTTCTTAACTCTTATCTTTCTCTGTTACAGTATAAATTCCAAAAAATTACTGAAAAATCTAAAAATCGGTCTCACTGATAAAACTGATCGGACACTATCTAAATAACGACTGCATCTACGTAACTCCGAATATAAGGACTTCGGAAGCAAAGCTTCTCCTTTGATGGCCTTACACTGTCAGCTACTTTTTATTCAGTCTCAAATTTAGTCCGCGAGTGTGGTTCACGTGGTACTCGAGCGTAGCTTCAAAAAAATTTATGGTTGGCTCATCAGATTGAGGAGTTATGCAGTTTTTACCGAATATTGGTGATTTTTTTACATATCATGGACCATTCGATTATGAAAGAATATTTCTCCTAGAGTACGAATTTTGAAGAGGACTATATGAATATAGGAATATAATTATCAACAATTCATCACTATCACGGATAAAGTTTGGACTAGATTCAAATAGATGTTATTGATAGAATAGGATAAAATTACCAAATTAAAAAAAAATTAGAACATTATCACAATTTGCATAAGGGCTCGATGTGGGAAAACGCAATGACACCTCGTTGTTTCGTATATTTTATAAATTACGTATCTAAGCACCCATCTAAGTAGTATTGCAATCGTGGACCTTCTCGTTGCTTAACTGGCATCAGTGTGAATATATTTCATACTGCAAAAATATAACTTATAATCACATGCTTAAAACTTTCTTATTCCTTTTAGGATAAATTCATAGTTTTCATGTTGCCATTATTCAACCAAGTAATGCAATTGCTTGTTCGTTACAAACACGTATAACTTACTTGCAAACAGCATTGTAAAAGCAATACGTGCTCTTACGATGCAAGCAATTCATTGATTGCTTGCAAAAGTAATGAATTTAATCATTGCAAACATTTTTGAATGATTAAATTCAATTTTTTTTCCATTCAAACACGTTAAAAATGAGAAAGACAGAATATGGTTTCTAACGCTTATGAATCGATCGATTACCATTTCAAAATATGGATTTGAGTATTTGAATATTATATACATATACATTATATATATATACATATATAATTTATTTTTTAGCAGCGGCCTAAATGCTTTCATAAGAATTATTGCATCTGGCATTAACAGCATTAAGGCTGCACCATGGAAATTTTTATTATTCTTATACAAAATATGTATAATCAGAAAATTTAAAATTTCTATATTTGTATATATATATAATTTTTTTTATCAATGAAAAACTCGGATGAAATTTCGGTTGTTTTTATTCTCAAAAAACAATGACACGGATACGTGTTGGCAATAGCCAGATAAGCATGGGAATAGAAGAATGTATAAGCCGGATTCTAATAAGGGGGAAGTGATATGCTGCAGGCACTTTGTTTTCAGCGTTTTGATAATGGAAGACAGTGTAATCAAAGGTTTCGGGAAGTGTCACCATTATAGCTGATTTTGTGGCTTTATATTTAGCATCTGAACGAAAAAAAAAGCCGTTTTATTTTAGAAGAATTTTTTTGAATGCTCTTCGAAAATCCCTGTTGAATATAGTATAAATAATAGGATTGAGGGCAGAATTACAGTAACCTAACCAGAAAGCTGTCGCGAATCCAGTGGGGCCAATGTTACAAGAATCACAAAGAGCTGCTAGTACATACAAAACGAAAAACGGTAGCCAAGCCAAAATAAAGGCAGCCATTATCAAACCTAGAATAAGCGTAGCTCGTCTTTCACGGGCCTTAGCGATGCGCCGTTTTTGCCTTTCGGCGTCTGATGTGGTCGTTATAAGCTGACCGTGGCTACGAAGAGGTAACGGTCCCCTGAGACGTCTGCCTTTCTTGATAGAAGACGGTGGACACAGTTCACTCACTTCTTGTTCTCCATTATGAATATTGGCTACGCTGATCTCGTCCGATAAAGATATACTCGTTTCGAATGTAGTTCTAGATCTACGAGCAGCGAGACTTCTTGCCGAAGGACGCCTTGGATATTGATGGGGAGATGAGTATGCGCGAGGGGAATGATGAGTTTGTGGATGAGAAACAACGGAGATGGTAGTCTTTAATGCAGATGATGAACTGTTACCTTCGTCGGAATCTAATAAAGCACCAGAGGTTTCACCAGCGTACATGGAAGAACTAGCAGAACTGCTCTTACGGTGGTTACCGTGATAAGCAGTTAGTGCAGTTCGATAAACCTCATCTTCCTCTTCTTGTTCTTCTAAAGATTCTTCTGGAATGTCGTCTTCTTGTGGATGGGAATGAATCTCCGATTGAAAAAGTGTAGGGGACGGGAGTTGTAGTTCTTGTGTTGCTTCAATAATTATCTGTGGCATGTTGGAAAGTGTTGGACTGTCACGTTTTCCACCATTCAGTTTTGATTGGTCTTGGAATCTGAAAATTGTCGGGAAAATTAAATAAATATCATATGCCATGATATAACATCAATTTGCCAGTACTATCAAAATTTTAAAACTATCATCTTCACTATATCAGGGTTTGACAAAAAAAAAATTAGGCACCGGGCAGATTTTTTAGGAGAAAATCATTTTTTCCCAGAAAGAGAACGGTGCAAAATCAGTTTTATCTCCGACTTTTTAAGGTTTTGGAGAAATTCTTTCCTACTAGTGGACACACTGACATTAATTCCGAGAATTTTGTGTTGCCCTTAGGTTCCAATTTAATTACACATGAAATATTTTAGGCGGGCGCGGTAGCCCAGGTCGGTAAAATACTCGCCTGAAGTACCAAAGGATGTTTAGAGGTCTCACGAGTGCGATATCCGGTTCGTCCTTGTCAAAAACGTTCCTGACACCTGGGTACAGCAGAAACGGAAACATGACCACATTAAAAGATTACTACCGCATGGAGTCCCACATCAAGGGGGTTAGCGCACCAACCTTTCAATAAGTATAAAAAAGGCTGCCGTTCGGAATCAGCACTAAATTATAGGTCCCGGTCTAAGTATCCCTCGTGTGCAGAAAATGACTGTGGTGCGACAAAAATGATCAAATGATATTTTAGGCCCCAATTCCATTTTTTAGTTGCCTTGGTGAACTGGCGTCGGGGATTTGTCAAGCTCTGCACTATTATCAGAGGAGAAAATCAAATTTAGATGTTTCTTGACGTATTTTGTGTAGCCAACGGGTGATAACATGGAGATATAAGTTTGCGAATCATGAAGTAATCAGATAATGATATGACGGTTTAAATCCAAAAGAATATATTATTTTTCTTAAAGAATATACACCATTTCTGCAACAATATACTATTTGTATAAAAGAATATACTAATTTAATAAAAATTTTTCGCACGTTATGCTCTATAATTATATTGAGAAAATTTTATTAATTTTATATTATTTAGTTTATATAAAATTGACAAAACTTATTGACCAGAAATGTATATGTTAAAAAACAGCGTGAATGCGTGAATGATTTGTTTCTTGTTGATACAGGGTGATCAGCGAATAAGCCCTTATTTCAAAATTAAATATCTCTACAACAAAGATCATTAGAATTGTGCGGTAAACGGTACGTTTATTAGCAAAACTGTAAGAATATTGTACAGAAATTTTGAAAATTTAGTTTTTTTTTTAATTTTTTAAAATTTAAAAAAAAAGCAAAACAAAACTGGAGATTTTGGGGTTCCGAAAATCCTCATTTGTGTGAAGAGAAACCACTGCATTCGCCTAAAGTTACTGCATGGGCTGCGGTATGCGCCAGAGGCATTATCGGCCCCTTCTTCGTGCGAGAAACGATTACTACTGAACGTTACGTTACAATTTTGGAACAATTTGTCAGCACACATGGCGCATACCGCAGCCCATGCAGTAACTTTAGGCGAATGCAGTGGTTTCTCTTCACACAAATGAGGATCTTCGGAACCCCAAAATCTCCAGTTTTGTTTGTTTTTTTTTAAATTTTAAAAAATTAAAAAAAAAACTAAATTTTCGAAATTTCTGTACAACATTCTTACAGTTTTGCTAATAAACGTGCCGTTTACCGCATAATTCTATTGATCTTTGTTGTAGAGATATTTAATTTTGAAATAAGGGGGTTATTCGCTGATCACCCTGTATATGGCGAAAAAAAACATGATAGATAAGATCAGTGATCACTTTAGAAAAACTAAAGCAAATTTCATAATTCATTAGGAAAAAACGAAATAATTTTTAAAACCAGAAGATTACTCAGGACCTAGCTTTCGGAGGGGGGGGGGGGTTGATTCATGGGTTTTGGTTTCATATGTGTATAAAGACGTATGATGTATTTTATAAAAATCTTATACAACAATTACAATACAACTGTTCTGCGCTGTCAAACGTTTTCGTGATAGTACTTGATGATGTTGAATAACATTTATCTAATGACGAAAACGATACCGAAAAATCATTAACAGAAAGTATATTCAACCTGGTGCTCATCATGCTCGTGACTTCTTTACCAACAGCCTCTAATCAAACCTCCCACATCACACTCATCTTTCATTCAAGCGTCCATACTATGCTATTCTAAGATCTAGAATGTGTTAGAGTTGCCGCATAGGTGCTCATCTTCTGATGACGGGCGTAAACAGTGCTCGTGCGACTCAAAAAATATTAATCCAGCTTAAAAGGTTCACTATGAATAACAGAGTAGGCTTTTTTCTTAAGAAATGAATGGTGAAAAGTATTTTTATATTTCAAAATACAGGGTTGTTTTAAATAAACCGACACCACTCAGACGTATGCAGCACCCATTCTGATGGAGGTATTTTGATAAAACTTAATAATACAGGATACATGGACCATGGAGGAAAAAAGATTCCATGAAAAAATAGTTCAATTTTTGACCATCTGGTGAAAAGAGGACTTCTTTTCGCAGTTATGTTTTTCTCATGGTCCAAATAACATATATATCAAGTTTCAATGAAATTTGTCCAACACAACGGGCGCTACATGGGTCGAAGTATTGTCAGTATAATAAAGCTAAGCAGTGTTAGTTTATTTATAACCACCCTGTATTATGTGATGAAATCATCTTCAGAGTTGTTTGACAGCGCTAATAGCTTTCATCTCCGTCTTAAAAATTCACTTTTACAATAATCGCTTTCATAATTCGTGAATTTTTTTTCTAATTATATAATTGAAATACTATATTTAATAATAGAGCAGAATAGTTTAAAATTTTTGTTTATTTATTTATTCACTCATAACAGGCACTAGCTCAATTAAATTGATGAAAAAAGAAAAATAATATATATGCGGACACACAGAACATAATATAAAAGACCAAAAAGAAAGGAAAAACTAAATATATATATGCACACACACCTATATACACTGAAGAGCCAAAAAAAACTGGTGAACCTGCCTAATATCGTGTAGGGCAACCGCGAGCACGCAGAAGTGCCGCAACACGACGTGGCATGGACTCGACTAATGTCTGAAGTAGTGCTGGAGGTAATTGACACCATGAATCCTGCAGGGCTGTCCATAAATCCGTAGGAGTAAGAGGGGGTGGAGATCTCTTCTGAACAGCACGTTGCAAGACATCCCAGATATGTTCAATAATGTCCATGTCTGGGGATTTTGGTGGCCAGCGGAAGTGTCTAAAGTCAGAAGAGTGTTCCTGGAGCCACTTTGTAGCAATTCTGGACGTGTGGGGCGTCGCATTGTCCTGCTGAAATTGTCCAAGCCCGTCGGAATGCACAATGGACATGAATGGGTGCAGGTGATCAGACAGGATGCTTACGTACCTGTCACCTGTCAGAGTCGTATCTAGACGTATCAGGGGTCCCATATCACGCCAACTGCACACGCCCCATACCATCACAGAGCCTCCACCAGCTTGAACAGTCCCCTGTTGACATGTAGGGTCCATGGATTCATGAGGTTGTCTCCATACCCGTACACGTCCATCAGCTCGAAGCGATTGGAACCGAGACTCGTCAGACCAGGCAACGTTTTTCCAGTCCTCAACAGTCCAATGTCTGTGTTGTTCGGCCCAGGCGAGGCGTAAGGCTTTGTGTCGTGCAGTCATCAAGGGTACACGAGTGGGCCTTCGGCTCCGCAAGCCCATATTGATGATGTTTCGTTGAATGGTTCGCACGCTGACACTTGTTGATGGGCCAGCATTGAAATCTGCAGTAATTTGTGGAAGGGTTGCACGTCTGTCACGTTTAATGATTCTCGCCAGTCGTCGTTGGTCCCGTTCTTGCATGATATTTTTTCCATCCGCAGCGATGTCGTAGATTTAATTTTTTACCGGATTCCCGATATTCACGGTACACTCGTGAAATGGTTGCACGTGAAAATCCAAATTTCATCGCTACTTCGGAGATGCTATGTCCCATCTCTCGCGCGCCGACTATAACACCACGTTCAAACTCACTTAAATCTCGATAACCTGCCATTGTAGCAGCAGTAACCGATCTAACAACCATGCCAGACACTTGTTGTGTTATATAGGCGTTGCCGACCGCAGCGCCGTACTCTGATTGGTTCCATATCTCTTTATTTGCATACGCATGCCAGACGAGTTTTTTTGGCTCTTCAGTTTACATACACATGCATACTCTAAAAATCTACACTATTGCACATTAAAAAACGAAAAAGTGGGGAATCTCTTAATATATTTATGTGGTATGCACAAACATAGAATAATCAACAGTTTCTAAGGTAGCTGCGTGAACAATAAAAGTTGGATATAAATAATACATTGAAAATAAATGGATACATTTACGTTTGGGATGAAATGTAAGGGGAAAGAGGTTCTCAAGACATTTCTAGCATTGTTGTGAGACAACTAAGAGAGAAAGCCTCTAAATATAAGGAAATAATTCTATGTGCCGATGCATATGGTGGCCAAAACCACGACATCAAAATGTGTCTTACACTGTTGAAACTAGTCAATAGTACAAACATAGCGGCGCAGTCAATTGACCTCAAATTCATGGTGTCCGGCCATTCTTTTTACTTCCGAACGACTCAGACTTTGGCCTGATTGAAGCATCAAGTCGAAAAAAAGAACACTTAGGAAATAATTAGGAATGCAAAGAGGAAATGGCCAAAATTTTGTTACAGAAGATAAAAATTCTGATTTTGTTTCTACCACAGCTTTGGAATAGCTGCCACTAACAGAAAGAAGGACACTGAGGGAGTTTGCGTCAGTTGGTGAAATATCAGATGGCTGCGAGTTGTGAGAGGTTGTCCCTTCATGTTAGAGTCCAAAGAAACCCTCAATGAGGATTTTCAAAGTGATCTAACCTTTTCGCAAAATAAATTTTGAAAAGCAGGTTCGTGGACGAAAGTTGCTTTCTTTGTCTCATGTGAGTCAAAATGCATTGTACTCGGACCGTAGAAAGATCACTTTGGCCAAGAAGAAAGACATGGATCTTCTCCCATACATTACACCTATTCATCATGTATATTTCAAGAATCTTCCAGTGGAGGCAAATACTAGGCTCCATGCTACTTCCTCTAGAGTTGATGAATATGATAATAGTACAGTGATTGATTTACGACAAATGGTAGCATTTTTTATTCATTGTAATTGATTTGTAGTTTGAATATACCTAGTGAAAATATATCAAAATCAAAAATTTTTCATAATATAAAATAAATCATAATAAAATGTTCTTCACTTACATTGTAGCATCATATTTTTTCTCGTAGAAGCTTCAATTCCCAACCATAGTGGACCAAGTCCTCATTATTAAAGGAGGACTATAAATTCACAATATAAATACTAATTTATTATTTGTAAAAACAGGGCACTAAAAAGATGATAGTTTTAACTTAACTTTGCCATATTCAATTCCTTTACATCACTTGAACTGAATTAATTATCTATCAAAAACTTTAAGGTGTTATTATTCATAATAAAGATAAATGGACTTGGTCTACTACGGTTGTGAACCCCCTCGTATGACATTATATCAGGAAAATGCTTTAGATTTATACAGAAAGACAAAAAACGTTGTGGATGTGTTTTGATTTATATCTCTTCCTATTGATTCAACATAGTTATTTGTTGAGAATGTATTCTTCACAATACGCAATTCATTAACTATACCTAAATTACCACTACGAAAGAACCTGCGGAGTCGACTCTTTTTTTTAATTAACATAATAATATCAGGAGTGAACCATGTTGAAAAATTAATCTTATTCATAGGCCGGAATTTTGGATCACACTCATTGAAAATAGCGAAGATTTTACCGTAAAACATATGTATGGCTTCATCAACATTAGTAATCTCGTTCAATAAATTCCAATCAACCGAGCGAAGCAGGCTTATCATATTATTATAATTAGCTTTCCTAAAGTTAAAATTTGTACGAAAATGGAAATTATGATGGACTTTGCCGTGCTTACTGAAAAATTAACAAATTGAGATCTCTAAAGCCGGATGATACGTATTTTCTATAACAAGAGGATCAAAAGCTCTATAACGATTATACTGCACATTGCTTACACTGCGCAAAACCAAATCTAGAATTTTATCACAAGAATTCACAATATTATTTAATTAGGATAATGCAAGACCATGATCAACGTTAACAAATTCCCTTGCAATGACAATTGTTTTAAAAGTAAGATCATGAAAATTCAAATTTATAGATGGTGGATGATTTTTTTCGTTAAACCACGCGTAGGCATTTTTCGACCAGTTTTCCGTAGCAATGCCTTCAATCTTTTTTAGATTCTTCAAGGTAAAAAGAAAAAAATAGGTCTCCCGGATGTGAATGCCTCTGGCATAAGAACAAGTATACCTCTTCCCTTTTGCATCGTTAAAATTTATACATCTACCAAGTTTTCATAATAAGCTCACAATTTCCTCAATTTCCGCCTTAACGTTTAGGAAGTAAAAAGAAACGGATATTACTCCTCAAGTTACTAAGATAATCTAAAAGCTATTGCAATGTTACAACGAAAAAAAAAAGAAATCCTGGGATTACCTTCAGAATAGAAATGATATAAGTACGAGGGGGGGGGGTGCATACTAGGAATTTTAGTACTTCATATATTATATGTAGTCTCGAATAATAATTATCTGGAGTTCATGTTGGAAAACAATGTAATGTCAAAGGTGAATTCATATCGTGTTGCTGCGGTATAGTTATAAATATTCGAATATTTATGCATTGGAGGTCATATGATATATCATAATAGCATAATCATGATAGAGTATTGTAATATCATGTTTAATAACATGAATGACTAAAATTTGATCTAAGAAAGACTGCGGGTAACGGTGGACTGATGAGCGTCTGCGCTCTTAACTGCGCTTCTTATGCGAGCAACTTTAGGTTTTTATAGTAAAAGTGTTTTATTGTTTCTTTCAAGCACAAAACTGGTGCAATATTGTAACCCTGTCACACCTCTTGCTTTTTTTTCCTCTCTCATCAACAGATCAAGGAAATGAAAAAGATCTAATTCAAACACCATTTTTTTTCATCCGTTTTAAAAATATGAGAAAGGATTCCACACTCCGCTACTTTTTGCAGCGGAAGAACGAGTTATACGTTCCAGTCTTAAGTCTTATATTTAATAAAAGACTTAATTAATATCTTAATTTTTTGTTGAAATAATGTATACGGGATTGGATTGGATTTTAAATTTATTGACGCAAGGACCAATTTGGTCAAACTGCGCCGAAACAAATGATATAAAAATAAGAAAGAAGCCCTTTTGTCATGTCAAAAAACTAAAACTGTGCATGATAAAAAAGCAAGAATGAAACGTAAAACAATGACATAAATTGTAAAAACTATAGTTTGTCGTATAAACCAATGGCAAATAAGTCTTGTATACTTTTCTTCAATTTTCTTTTCCAGGTCGATTGCGATCAAATAGGTTTTTAAGTTCTATTTAGAAATAGAGTTCAATTAATCAGTTAAGTGTTATAACAGTTTTTCTGATGCGTAATAGTCAGAGAGAGAGAAAAAAGTTAGTAATCATTTGGCAAAAACATACTCTACAAATCAACCAGATTACTTTTTCATTTTGAAATAAATGTTGTTTCGCAATTCCATTTTTTATTATTATTCTTGCGAAACCGATTATAAAATAATCGAATTTCAATGATTAAAAAAACGCGAATGCACCCATTTCTCTCCATGTCAACATTATAAAAGAGAGCTACGATTTCATCAGAGAGCTATTTATTGCTATTCACGTATTTTCATGAATAGAATTATCTCTTCTCAAACCTTGAGCCAAAACTAAACATTAAAATATTTTTTTTCGATTGATTTATGTTTATTGTATGTCAAAATGCTCTTTAAAGACAAAAACATTGAAAAATTAATTAATTAATTTGGAACTGGATATATTCATTTGGACCGATACGTTTATTAGGATCATTTGAGTTAGGTGTCCTTATGCATACTTCGTCTTAACTTGAAAAAAGAATCATTAAAACAATTTAAAAACCGTTAAAAATATATTCATATATAAATTCACGTGTACCTCTGGAGCGAAGAGAATAAAGAACACCAAATACCAGAACGTGAATCCTATTTTGAAATTTCGTGTAAGTTAACATCTAGATTTTCTTATATATTTAGAATAAAAAAGAGGAATTGGGTATAAATGTGTTTTTAATCCTCATCAAAATAAACCAGTTCTTTTTTTAATTTATAAAAGTAGTCCTTCGTCAATGAGGACGGCATTTATACAGAAGAAATAATGGAAAAAAAATAGAAGACGTCATAAGCTCTTTGAAGTCAGCAGTTTCTTAAGAATTGCGTATTTCATTGAATTATCTGCTATTTTATAATTTATTTTTAATTTTCGTTTTCATCGATGCTACCTCAGTTTTTTTTTTAATGCAAGGGATGAATAGAATTAATAGAAATATATTTTTCATTTGAAACTATACAAATACTTCTGCTATGATGTATTTTTATTCTGTATTATTTTATAATGGGTAGTCATTATAGATGATTTATATAGCATATGTCTAATAAGAGATTATCAATTAATTCGCTTTCTAATTTGAGGTTAGTTCGGTTTCTTTCAATAAAAATTCAATTATAAATATGTAGAGCCCCGTTATAAATTTCAAAATGCTATACTCTCTTCAAACCCGAGCCAAAACTGACTGTTAAAAAATTGTTTTTGATTGATTTGTGCTTAAGGTATGTCAAAATGCCATTTAAAAAGAAAAAATAGCAATTTGAGGTGATAAAATCTTTACTAGCACCATTTGAGTTAGTACGTATGCTTCAAGTCACAACTTGAAAAAATAATCATTAAAAACCATTTAAAACAGTTAAAAATGAGATACACATATGTGGAGCACAGAAAATACAAAATCTGTACAAAAAGTTCTCGGTTGTTGTTGCTTCATCTATAAAATATTTGATGCTACTAAATTTTATGTAATGCTATTTAACGCGCGTCGCCAATATTTTCATTCCACTGTTTGCATTCCATGGAAAGTTATATAATTGTTACTTCTCTAAAGAATTTTTACTTTCTCACTTTATAAGCTGATAGAGAATGAAGAATTGCAATGAAAAGTTCTGTTCCTAATCGGAAAATTCCGAATTGAAAAATCAGAGTCTATAAATCTACCAAGGAAGTCTATGGGAGTAAAAGCATGGGGTACTTTCATTAGTAAATAATTATTATCGTACTACCTTCATCATTAAGGTCAGGAACAATGATGAAAAATATTTTAGAAAAAATAATGTTTTTTTAATTAGCGTAAATTTTGTTTTTTGATGTTTGCTTAAATGGTTCGGAAATCCCATCGACAGTAGTAGATATGCCAATATTCTACTACCTATTTGGTCTATTTTATCACACCATGATTATGTGTGCACTCATTACACTGAGACCGTTAATGCATTATAAGGTTGATTCTCCAAAAGTTATGACGTATTTTTTGAGAAATTGAGGAGCTGATTTTCAAAAGGGAACGTTTCCAGTTTTAATAAATTTACAGAGGTAAAAACCTCTTTTCTCTGGAATGGATTGCTTTACAAAAGCAGAAAATAGCCCAACACAGGTAGCATAAGGGAGTGGTATAAGAATATTTATATAAATGTTTCGTTTTGAAAGAAAATTAGTGGAAATGTTACCTTTTGATCAAAATTGGAGCTGGTGAAGTCTGAAAATTTTGAAATATCTATGCCACCTAATTAATTCCAGAAGGTTTCACCACAAGTCAAGTAAAGTACTCTTACTTCTCTCTAGTGAGTGACGGAAAAAACACGGTCATTCTATAGTGCAACCTCCCATAACAGACACTTTTTTGAATTGCGTCGATGAGACTCAATGTATTTCATTATCCATTAACACACACGGACAAAATTTTCGGTCTCATGGGTGTCTATTATCAAGAGGCTCTGGAGTGTGGAATGCGACTTTAAAAGTGCTTCTGAAAAATGTGCTGTTTGAAAGAAAAATCCCTTAACGTCAATAGGACAACCGGTTTGTTATGTTCCCTTTTGAATGATAAATGCGGCAGTGAATGAATAAGGGGGATATGTTCCCTTTTGGTAGAAACGACCAACTTGGCATTGTAAGTTTGACCAAAAATATTCCCGTTTGAATAAACCCTGTTGCAAAATCTGACGGAGCTCATCGCAAAGATTCAGAAGAAATTGAAAAGTGCATTTCGAACAAAAAGGTGGAAATGTTCCCTTTTAAAACTAAGCCCCACAATTATTGTCTGTAATTGGGACGCAAACGAATGCAAAATAATCGATATTAGATCCAGCACTCACCGAAAAAAGTCTTGGTCTTTTCTCTTGTCAGGTGGGCTTGAATTACTGAAGCTTGTACATGTAGTAGTAGTTGTTGACTTATCTCGATGCGGATCATTTGTTACTTCAGATGGTTGACGGGGTTTTTTTACGTGCCTCCGAGCACGAGACCTTGCCGCCATAAATATTCGTATGTACACGAATACCATGACAATAGCTGGTACGTAAAATGATCCCAAAGCAGAGTACAACACGTATCCAACGTCGTCGCTCAGAGAGCAAGACGGGTAATCTTCTTGCTTATCTTCTTTCTTCCAACCAAGAAGTGGTGGAAGAGATATGAGTGCTGACAAAAACCACACAAAGAATATCATCAACACAGCTCGTGTGGGCGTCCGCTTCTTCAAATATTCTACGGCTTGCGTAACTGACCAGTACCGATCGAGACTGATGAGACATAAGTTATTTATGGAAGCTGTGCAAAGTAGGACGTCCAAAGCGGCGTGAATTTCACACCACAAGTTCCCGAAAATCCAGTAGCCCATGAGTTCCTTCGCCAATGAGAATGGCATGATTACAAGACCAACTAAGAAGTCCGACACCGCCAATGAAGCTATAAACCAATTTTGAACAGTTTTAAGAGCTTTTTCAGTTGCTATCGCGATGCATACCAGCATGTTGCCAACGACAATTACCACCATAATGAAAGTTACAAAAAATGCCGTTACTATTATTCTCATGTTCGAATACCCGCTAGGATAAGGAGATCCATCCCAGTCATAAGTACCGTATTCTGAGTCTTGAGTCATTTCAGTTGCGACCATGTTGCCTTTCCATGCAACATGAGAGTTGTTAACCGTTGGAAACAACGAAAACATCGAGTCGTTAACAGCAGCCGATGAAAATGGTACAGAGTTATTCGTGTAGAAGTAATAGTCACCACCAAATGCATAAGTGGTGTTGGAACTGTTGGACTCCATTTCGTAATGGCAAACGAACGGCCAACCGATTTTAACACGCTTTCCACTTTCTCATGACAACAGAATGTATTTTGTTGACCATACTTCCACCATGTTGATACTTTTTCATAACTGTTCAGGTTTTGGTCGGAAAAATATCTGAAACACAAGAAAGGCAAAAATTAAAAGTAAATAATAATATAAGAGTAGAATATAAAAGAGTTAGAGAAACCTCTAATAAAATCTTTATAATGTTCACGATTTGTAAGGAGAAACAGTTCCTACGTTTGAGGCATTAATAGTGAAAATCAACTATTAATATTTTTGTGAGTAATGTTGAACAGAATTTATTAGAAATTTGGAAAGAAAAATTAATATCAAGATGGTGTTCAGGAAAATATTCAATCATTACATCTCGATTATAAAATTCAATATCTAATACTCCGTATCATCATCCAACTATGATTATGGTATTTAAATTCAATCCCGCTTATAATGTTCCCGCTTAGTACGAATTATTTTCGTGATCCCAAATCTAAGTAATTCTCATTAAGATTTCCCGTTTACAACGTTTTTTTGAAAACGTTATAAGTGGGATCTACTGTATTATGGCTCTTAATGCAAGAATAGTTGCAAGTACTACTGAACATTCATGCTGAAAAATTGATACCTATGCAACAAATTATATTACGAAAAGTTATTTCGCAATGTTTGACTTTCAAAACGTTAAATTTTATAAAACTAAATAGAAACTAGTTTTGTAATACAATGCCCACACCACAATGGTGTTTATTAACTTAAGAAAAACGCTTTTTCTGAACAAAAACATAGCAGCTGTTGAAAAAAGTTTTTGAAAAAATAAGTTGGATTAATAGTTGAAAAAGAAATGTTAGTTTCTTTTAATATATATTTATTTGTTTACAAAAACTCTATTGTTTATTTTATCTCGAAAGAAACTTTCATCCGCAAAATACTTACGTCTTGTAAATGATTGGGGAAAAATAATAAAGCGAGCTAAAAAATATATATATATATATCACTTGAAGAATTGAAAAAGTCGATACAGAAACCTTCGAAAATTCGAAAAAATATCCAGTTTTTTTAATCTTTTCTAACTCAAGGGGTTGATTTTTCAATTCGATTGTTTACTAAGTTTCTATTAGTTCGATCTGATGATCCGATAGAAAAATAAATGACTATTGAAAATTTTCAATCTCAAAAAAGGTTCTGTCTGATCCTATACAGGGTGATTCAGAAAAGATGGGAAAACTTCAAGAGGTGATAGTACACAGTAATGCAAACAACTGCCATGAAAGAATGCATGGTCTAACATGAAACGCAAACGCGCTAGCCCGTTTCGAAACTGCCGCTCCGCAAACGTTAAAACGGCATTTCTGTTGAAATTTATCTGGAGAAAAAGAACACCATGCATGCAAATGTAAACTGGGGAAGAAGAAGAATCCGTATGCAAATCTGCGTCGCAGCGAATAAAAGGCGCCGTCGCCAGCCCTGTGAAGTTATTCCAGCGTGCAACCGTTCTAACAGTTGTAACGTACGGGATAATGACGCACTTTGGTAATACTGGAAAAGGCAAACATGCATTTCATTCACGGAGCTACAAACGGAAGTACCACAGAGTCAGCATGAATGTACGGTCTGCGTTTTCTCCACAGGTGGTTGCCCAATCCGAAAACATTTGTGCGCTTGCATCGGCAGCTGTGCGAAACGGGATCCTTTCTGGATTCCCGGTCCAATGCATTGTGATGCAGATTTGCATACAGTTTCTTCTTTGTCCCCAGGTTACACTTGCATCCATGGGGGTTCTTTTTCTCCCACGATAAATTTCAACAGGATTGCCATTTTAACGTTTGCGGAGCGACCGCTTTGAAACGCGCTAGTGAGTTTGCGTTTCACGTTAGACCATGCATTCTTTGATGACAATTGTTTATATTGGTGTGTACTACTACCTCTCAAAGTTTTTCCCATCTATTCTGAATCACAATGTATATACAGGGTGCATGCAGAGGCGACGACATGACGAAAACATTGGAGGCTGAAAATCGCCATTCGTCCCGTATATACGTGCTCAAGCCCGTACGTAAGAGACGGAACTGTGTGCTGCATTGTACATTCACGGATTATTCGGGGGGGGGGGCTCAGCTCACTCATATAATTTATTGATGGGTGCTCAAATAGCCTCAGCAACTAGGTTCCGGCACCTATGGATGCATAGCTGCCATCTGACACGGCTAATTACTGGAGAACCGTTGACACTACAGGTATACTTTCAAATAACTTTTAACTTTTTATACAAGTTATGTTATAAAAATAACTTTTTATACAGACACCCTGTGCTCAAAAATCGAATAGGAAAGTTGTTTCCCTGTCTGTCATGAGGCCAACAAAAAATTCCACGTTTCTAAGTGCAATATTCGCTGAAATATTTTAATTTAAAAATCGGAGAAAAGTGGGGAAAAACAGCATAAATGAGGAAAAAAAAGTGTGGGGGAAAAAAAAGTAGTGTTTGCTGTATTTGTGATATCAGGTGTCATCTACGTACCCTATGCATTCAACGCTATTACTACTTATTCCCCCCCCCCGCTAAAATTTTTCAAATATTATGATTTTATTGTCAATATCAGTAAAATACTAATTAATCAATAATTTTACTAATCCTGTTAATAACTCTCTTTAAACATCTTGAAATGTAAATATCAAAGATATCTTTTATATTAACTGAAAATTGACCAAACCATGTTCAATCACGCTTGCATGGTGTCTTGATCCTTTTCTTCTTTAATTTATATTTTTCTTTGATTCAAATTGGAATCCGTTCACCCAGGTTCGAATAAATATTGCAGGATCAAGACAAGGGGTTTAGCAATCCATAAGATGAAAGAAAACAACACAACACTTTCATGAGCAAGTAAATCAGAGTCAAATTTTAAGGAAAAGAAGATATTTAATTTTTAACAATAGAAAACAATGGTGTAGGTAGCTACCTTTTAACAATTAAAGGTTATACAGATAAATGCAAACATCTACCAAATGAAGGTTAGATTTTCCGAGACAAAAAAAAACAAAAAAACATCGCTTTACAAGGATTTAAATAAAAAAAAACTTACATATTATCGTTCTGTCTATTTATGCAAACTACGGTTGACGCTCGAAAAGGTGAACATGGAGGTTTGTCCATAATGAAGACGGAATTTATTTTCCCGCATATTCTGCAGGTCACTGGCGGCTAGGAATCCTTCCTGTTGTTAGGAACACCTTTCAGGAGCAGGTTCGTAGGAGCACTCCTGTTGTTAAGAGCACCTCTCAGGAACAGGTTGGTAGGGGCACTCACCGACTGGTTACTATCGCTAGCTGGCTACTATCGGCCCTTTGGAAGGCGAAGCCGTCCTCATAGTGATTGCTGGAATGACCATTGATCCAGACCCTCCATCCATATGATTTCTGCTCTTTCGTGCAATCGTTATTTATCAAATAGTGGTAGATGCACGTGATTTACTCGAGAACACAGGAGCGTGAAGGCTACATTTCGAGTAGCGTAATTATTTTCAACGAGGCACATAGTAAAATCAAATCACCAGCGAGCGAACATATATATAACTCGCGCAAGCTTCAATTACAAGCGAGAGCAAAAACTCTCGTCAGACAGTAGCGTTGAAAAATTATCTCCCGAGACTGCGAGCGAATTTTCCCAGAGGGTATGTTAAAAAGGTCCCTTGGCGATCCAAAACTATATGAAATTGTACTGAGTACAGGTCCTGAAGGGAATTATTCGGCGTTTTAATTTACCGTTGGCGAAGAAGGGAGAGAGAGGGGGAATGAGGTACAACAGAAAAAAGGGGAAAACTTAAGGGGACCGTTAAGATCTTCGGAGAAATTCTTCTCGCCAAGGACCCTTAATCACACCCCCTGAAAAACAAACATTACCTTATATGGCTCGATGACCATCTCTTTCACTCTCTTACAACCCTTTGTAATTCGACCCGTGTTTCTCATCTGGGGCCCCAAGGCAGCAGTACCGTGTACCACTGTATCTTAAGGCCTAAACTTTTTATTGAATAGATTTTGCTTTCCACTATTATTATTATTATATGCACCATAATATATACAATTAAATATCGGTATAATCAAATGATTAATTATGCCACTGTACAAATAAAACATAAGACAAAAATCTATTCAATATAATAATCTTTTCTTTTCTCTACCATTAAAACTATTTTAAGATTAAGTTAATGTAATGTTATGATGAATTTTGACAATTCAACATAACATACTCCCTTCGGTTTCCCCAGAATTTTCAGAATGAAAATTCCACGCGAAGAACGGCAAAAGCTAGCCTTAAATTATGAGATCCCTAACATGTTAAATGTTACAATCGAGGGCGAAAAGATTACGTTAAAGCCAATGTGAGAAACACGAATCTAATTAATATGCATATTACACAATGATCTGTATGGCTCATCAGGCAAATGTGAAAGATGATAGGGAGTGAAATATATATACTAAAATACAAAAAAAAAATATATACAACACCAGAAAATACGTGAACACAAACCAAAATTACGTGCATATACATATTCATAATGTGAGAATATACGTGAAGTTCTTCAGTAGGGACACAATCGCTACACACTATTAAACATAAAAACGATATGCGAGAGTTTCAGAACACATGTGTACAGTTCAATGCTTACAATTTTCCAATCTGATTTTGATACGTTAGTATCATTCTCGTCGATAAGGATGCAGCTACGGAAAAGGAAGAAGTGAAGCCTGGATATTGTGCTGGTTGGATATGGAGGACAACACAATGCAACACAGAATTTATTGAATTTGGTCTATTGTAGATCCAATCAACGCAACATCACTGATTGACTGCCCCCGATCGCAAGAAGCATTCTCATCAAGGAAGTGTTCAATGGCCAATTGAAACACTACTTAGGAAAAATGCCAACAATAATATCAGATATGAACGGTGTACATGTAAGCACAACTCATATTATGTAATGTCTGCGGTACATCGATTTATCTGTTACTAGCTCAACAATCTAGTTAACACTCAACTTGAAATATAATTGCATAAGGGAAAAAAATTATAAACACATCATCTTAATTCTTCCTAATAACAATCAATCATAGCTTGATAAGAGGTTTCTCTATAAACCTTATCCTACACATATTCCACATCTTCGTTTCCATGAAATATTTATCATTGTTTCATGACATAACTAACATAGTATGTAAATCATCGCACATATTCATAAAAATGTAAACAGTTTTCATGGGATCTATTTAAAACAAAATATCATTGTCGTGTGACACATATGGGTCCACAAATTTACAAAATAACGAAACTTTCCCAAACAACTGAATATATACAAATTTAGGGACATAACTTTCGAATACTAATAATAATATATAAAGGAATTCTGTGCCAATGAGTATAAACATCATTTTAAGGTACAAGAATATACAACTCAAGCTCTCTGTACAAAACCAGCAGCATCACGTGGTCTCAGATTATATGGTACATCCCTTTGACTTGAACTTGTGTTCCTAATCCCTTCACTGTCAGGAGGTTGACCATTTAACTGAGCAGTGTCCATAGATGTGTTAGGAATTTGTATTATTCGGTCAACATGAACTCTGAGCTTCTTTGTGGAATCACCTACAAGTGCAATTTCGTAGTTGACCGGACCAAATTTACGAAGAATGACGTAGGGACCCTTATTTGGCTTATTGAATTTCCGAGAGGCATAAGGGCCAATATGAGGAGTATTCAACAAAACAAGGTCTTGATCTGTCAACTGACCATGGCGAGATATTGCTTCCAGTTCAAAAAAAAATTGATTTGGGTCTTCACCCGAGAAGAAAGGGATTACGCTTAGATAAGACGTGAGATGGGGAGTGCCTTCTGCACGTCTTCTTCCCCTACCCCTTGCCGGATGAGCCATAGTAACACCAAAAAACAATGAGAAAAATTTTAACTGATCATCAAATAAAACACATATATATACTTTTTAGGTCACCCCCTACGACAGAAAAATAAATTTCAATAAAAGTTTTTTTTGAGAATACTCAACTTTACAAAAATACTTTGACTCCGATTAAATCATTATGGCAAATCAGGAAATAGCACAAAAGATGCTGTGTTGTTTCAGTGGTCAGGGCACCATTCTGTCTTGATCCTTTCTTCTTTAATTTATATTTTTCTTTGATTCAAATTGGAATCCGTTCACCCAGGTTCGAATAAATATTGCAGGATCAAGACAAGGGGTTTAGCAATCCATAAGATGAAAGAAAACAACACAACACTTTCATGAGCAAGTAAATCAGAGTCAAATTTTAAGGAAAAGAAGATATTTAATTTTTAACAATAGAAAACAATGGTGTAGGTAGCTACCTTTTAACAATTAAAGGTTATACAGATAAATGCAAACATCTACCAAATGAAGGTTAGATTTTCCGAGACAAAAAAAAACAAAAAAACATCGCTTTACAAGGATTTAAATAAAAAAAAACTTACATATTATCGTTCTGTCTATTTATGCAAACTACGGTTGACGCTCGAAAAGGTGAACATGGAGGTTTGTCCATAATGAAGACGGAATTTATTTTCCCGCATATTCTGCAGGTCACTGGCGGCTAGGAATCCTTCCTGTTGTTAGGAACACCTTTCAGGAGCAGGTTCGTAGGAGCACTCCTGTTGTTAAGAGCACCTCTCAGGAACAGGTTGGTAGGGGCACTCACCGACTGGTTACTATCGCTAGCTGGCTACTATCGGCCCTTTGGAAGGCGAAGCCGTCCTCATAGTGATTGCTGGAATGACCATTGATCCAGACCCTCCATCCATATGATTTCTGCTCTTTCGTGCAATCGTTATTTATCAAATAGTGGTAGATGCACGTGATTTACTCGAGAACACAGGAGCGTGAAGGCTACATTTCGAGTAGCGTAATTATTTTCAACGAGGCACATAGTAAAATCAAATCACCAGCGAGCGAACATATATATAACTCGCGCAAGCTTCAATTACAAGCGAGAGCAAAAACTCTCGTCAGACAGTAGCGTTGAAAAATTATCTCCCGAGACTGCGAGCGAATTTTCCCAGAGGGTATGTTAAAAAGGTCCCTTGGCGATCCAAAACTATATGAAATTGTACTGAGTACAGGTCCTGAAGGGAATTATTCGGCGTTTTAATTTACCGTTGGCGAAGAAGGGAGAGAGAGGGGGAATGAGGTACAACAGAAAAAAGGGGAAAACTTAAGGGGACCGTTAAGATCTTCGGAGAAATTCTTCTCGCCAAGGACCCTTAATCACACCCCCTGAAAAACAAACATTACCTTATATGGCTCGATGACCATCTCTTTCACTCTCTTACAACCCTTTGTAATTCGACCCGTGTTTCTCATCTGGGGCCCCAAGGCAGCAGTACCGTGTACCACTGTATCTTAAGGCCTAAACTTTTTATTGAATAGATTTTGCTTTCCACTATTATTATTATTATATGCACCATAATATATACAATTAAATATCGGTATAATCAAATGATTAATTATGCCACTGTACAAATAAAACATAAGACAAAAATCTATTCAATATAATAATCTTTTCTTTTCTCTACCATTAAAACTATTTTAAGATTAAGTTAATGTAATGTTATGATGAATTTTGACAATTCAACATAACACATGGTACATTAGTAAAAAATACATGAGTACAACTTCAAAATGGAAAATATCATAAGCTTATCGTCGGCGTTTGTTATAACTAGAGCCCGGATTACATGTACTAAAGAAGTGGTGAAATATGCTCTAAAAGTATCCAAATATACACTTGAAAATGCCAAAATATGCACTTAAAATGCCAAAATATGCACTTAAAATGCAAAAATATGCACTTAAAATGCAAAAATATGCACTTAAAATGCAAAAATATGCACTTAAAATGCAAAAATATGCATTAAAAATCCCAAAATATATATAAAAAACACAAAATGTGCACTAAAAATTCCTGAAAAAGTTAAGATTTCGAAATCCGTACCAAAAATGAAAAAATATGTATTAATAAAAATCACCGTGCAAAAACAAAAGCGGATATGTTTTTAAAATGCATATTTTTTATTACTTAGTGTATATTCATTTTCAAAAAAAATATCTCAACTTATATATATACTGCTATGCAAATAACTTCTTTTTTTCTTTTATTTAGGCATTTTTTTAGTTTGTTGTAGCTGCTCAGTAACGATATGCCAGTAACAAAACAATTTCGACGCTATTTCTAAAAAGATTGAACACTTTTGGCATACCTTTTGAAATAGCCTTGCAATAAAACGGTTGATATACGAAAACTACAGTATTACAAACATCTCTATTAATTCACTAAATCCCTCTTGTGGTCAAAAACCGATGTAGTGAAAATATTATGAACAACATTTAATTGAAAGATTATAAAAAATGTGTTTGAGCTTTCGTACAACTTTAAAATTATGCACTTATTCTGAAAATTCTTCCATTTTACGTACTTGTATGCATTAATAATGAAAAAGGAAAAAATATGAAAATACAAATGCATGTACGCATTTACATATAACCCGGGCTCTAGTTATAACGCATGAAGAAGAGGATCCAAATTAAATTTTCAATCATCAGAATGAAAGTTTCTAGATTTGCAAACAGAAGAGAATCGTTTTTTTTTTAAATTTTTTTATAATTAACGTGATCCTCACGTTTTACCAAGAGATCCGTAAGATCAGTCCAGGCAATTAAATTTTGATTGAAGTTATAATCAATTCTTTTAAAAGCCAGTTAGTGGGGTAAAACGATGAATGGAATGTAAGTAGAAATTTTCCTCTAATTTGAGTGATGTCACACCCTTTGTTCGAAAGGAAAGAAATATAATGTTAAGTCCTCTGTGTGCTTTAAGTAATGGTCAAAAAATATGGAATTTATCTGCCTAGATTTTCAAAAAGCTTTTGATCCTGTCCACCATAGTAAACTCTTATAGTGTTTGCACCAGATTGGGGGATAAACAGCACACCGCTGAATTGGATTGATTCATGACTGTGAAATGTGAAATAAAATCACAGCGTGTTTTTTTGGTATTTTCTGATTCTACGAGCGTCGTAAGTGCCCTGAAGGAAGTGATATAATTTTTCGCTTTTTATCTACAACCCTTTCAGACCCAGTACGCGCAAAAGTGAGGGTGTTGCTTTCATTCATTGCAGATATATTTTTTTAACCCCAGGGAGCGTGAAGGAACTTCAAAGGATTGTGGATGTTTCAAGTCAGAAACATAGTAAATAGGAATTTTAGAGCACCCATCAGAGGGAAGCACTTGGAGTTGAACTTGACTGAAATTGTTGATTCAAGCCTATATGTCTGCACCTTTTTGAAGATTTTATAAATTACTGATAAGAGACTGATTGGTCGATAATTCTTGATCTCCTCTTTTTCGCTCTTTTTGTAAAGACGAACTATCATTGCATTATTCCAATCTTCAGGCACATCCAATTTTGTGACAATTCGTAAACAAAGCAGCTAGCATGCTGGCAAGTTCTTCTTCTGCTTCTTTGACAACGTCTATTGAAATCCCATCTTCACCTGAGCATTCCCATTTTTTCATACATCTTATAGCCTTGTAGACTTCTTTCAGCACAGGTACTACTTGTACAAAGTCTACTATATTTTCTTTTTTCCTGTTCCCTTTCCTCTGTTCCGATCCCTTTATTCATGTTTGTTCAGAGTATTATAAAATTCTTCTACAATACTAATAATTTCATTTTCATCTCTTGTGATGGTTTCACCTTTCCTTTTTAGAGCAAAAATTTGCTTTCTTCCAACAAATAGTTTTCGTTTTGCTGATTTTAAGCTCCTATTACCTTCCAGTGATTTCTTTACAATAAGGCAATTGAACTTCCTGACATCTGTAACCCGCTTTCGTACCGTCTTACAAACCTCTGCATATTCCACTTTTGATTTATGGTCATTCTTCTTAATCTGAAATTCTCTCCGGTCTTTCATCAGTTTGTTTGTTTCGTTTGTTTCTTCTGTTATTTTTTTCATCGGTTTGATTTCATCGGAGGAAAGCAAATTTCTTTTCATTGTGGTAACGTCTTGTCCATTTTCAGTGGTATTATATAACAAATCACATTGGTTCTTCAGCTCTAACTGATATTTACATCGATGTTCTTGAATATTTGCTGTATCGATGAGAGTTTTTGTATTTTTGATAAGTTTTGCTTTTTTCCATTCTAATGTTAATCATTATTCTGCATCTCACCAGTCGATGATGGCATCCTGTATTGAATTTGTTGAGAACACTGCAGTCGTGGATCATATGCTTCTTATTGGATAGGATATAGTCAATCTTGTTTGTTGTTTCAGTTGGCCTTCTCTACATCTACTTTCTTTCGGGTTTCTTCTTAAAAAAGAAATTCGTGATGCATAACTCTTCGTGCTCTGCAAATTCAACGAGTCTGTTTCCTCTGTCGTTTCGTACACCGTAACCATGACTTCCGACTGAGCTTTCGCCATTTCTTCTCTCTCCAATTCTAACATTGAAGTCACCCATTACTATTTTAATAGGATGGTTTCCTTTGCTATTCATCTCGTCTAATTCTTCATAAAAGTAGTCTAATTCTTCATAAAAGTAGTCTATTTCTTCCTCAGAATAGCTTGTTGTTGGTACATAGAATTGAATAATCTGTATCCGGTATCTGCTTGATATTTGCATAACCAAATTTGCAACTCTATCAGATATGCTATCTAACTGAACGATGTGATTTTTCCACTTTTTATGAATGAGAAATCCTACTCCACTAGTTCTTCCATTATCTGTTTCTCTGTAGTAAAATACACGCCCACTACCAAGTTAAATTTTTTCGTCTCCTTTTCTTCTTACTTCACAGATGCCTAAGATGTCCCTCAATTTGTACTTTTTTTCCAGTTCTTCCAACTCCTGTAAACGATTTTCTGATGAAAGAGATCGTCCGTTATATGTGGCCAAGGTCATCATCTTATGGCAGCCTGGTCCAACGCAGAGATTCTTAGCGCCGTCTGTCTTCATGTATTGCTGGTCGCTGCCGTAACCAAGAACAATGAGACTGCTGGGGACTGAGGGCCTAAGTTCATAGACAGAGTTCATATTTCTTTTTAGAGTGTTTTGGCTGTAATCCTCCACGCTGGCCAGTGCGGATTGGCAGAAGCCCATCTGCGTCCGTCCACCACATGTGAAACGTGGCTACTTACGGGCTGTACCACGAGAAGTTGAGGAATGGACCTTAAGACTCTACTCATAGTCGGTTCCTTAAAGTCCTCATAATGAAGCAATTGAAGGGTCTTCTCCTGGTTAACAAGTAAAGACTAAGATAGCGAAGAGTGGCATCATCCTTGGATAAGTTGTTATCTGGTGGCATTGTCAGCAATTGTGATCTTTGGCCTGAGTTAGGTCCGACCGTCCATGTGAGGCACTATGACTTCAGACTTCTTGCACGTGAGGGACTAAGACTTCAGTCCAACCTCGTCTAACTGTAACTTAAAACTCGTTCTTCAGCTGCAGAAAGTTACCAAGTGTGGAATACTACTCTTTTTAAAAAGGGGTGAAAGAAATGGTGTTTCTTCCACCTTTGTCAGCTGATGAAACAAGGGGAAAGAAGGCAAAAAAAACGTGATAGTTTTGCAATATATCACGCCAATGTTGTGCCTAAAAGAAACGATAAAACACTTTTACCATTGCAGCTGAAAATCGCCTTCATAAGAAGTGTTAGGCGGGTCGTCGACTGCAAGTTTACTACGAGCAAAAACAAGTCGTGTGTTTGCGCAAGCCTATTACAGCATTCTCGAGTATATATACGACTGCTAACTTATTCTGCGATTTGTTTTCGCTCGTAATAGCTTCCAGTGAATGACCAGTCTTACGTTAGAGAGGTTTGTACGTGTATGGCAAGGAGCAAACAAATATTATTTTAATCCAAAAAGTGGCATTGACGAGATACCTCGTTTTCCCAAAGACCTCATATTTTAGTATTGACAAGCCCAGTTAAAGTTGATTTTTCCAATGAAACGCTCTTCTCTGAAGCCCTTAGTTTGCACTTGTTGAATATCGGAGAAAAGCCTACTTCATTAAAAGAGATATGGCATTTCAAAGTTTGTTCAGTGATTTAAAATCTTGCCACGGAAAGTGCAAATATATGTGTAAACGTGTTTTTTTTTCAATTGATATAACTTTTGATCGCAGCCAATTGTTGTTTAAAACAGTTTCTTACCTAATTATATTAACTGCTTAGAGCAAATGGATGAATTAAAATTAGGATGCGGATGACAATGTCAACGTAATAGCTAAATTTGTAAATGAGTATATTCTGCTTTATTTTATTTTTATGTGTTCGTGCACGACAGTCATCTACTCGCATTAGCGATTCCAAGTTGGTCACCACAGGAAACCAACAACAGCTGACCGGATGGCATGACACGTGTTCACACGTCAATTTTCAGTTCCGTCCATGAATATTGTTCTGCGCTGGTCAGAAAGGCTAATAGGATACTGGACTTCGTACTTGAAGGCCACTTCACGTTATGCTAAAGTCTTTCTTCTGATTTTCCTTGGCTTAGTCCGTTCTGGCCATAATGAAATATGATAATCATAGTGGGAAAAAAATAGTTTTGGGATGCTGAACATATGTATAATTCACATGCTTTTTTTTATTCGACCACCTCCTTGGGAAATATGCATTTGCATACAAATTATGGATCTTATTATAAAGTATTAATTTACACCATCGATAATTTTACCTTTCGTACTGTTTACGAGAATTTAGTCTCACGTGGCTTGAAAAATATAATAAAATACATCACGTATACTGCAAACTGTGTAGATCTGTGTTTAATTTACTGTAGTTTACTTTCATAAATTAGAATACTAACATCTTACGAGAAAAATGTTTTGTGAGGTTACATTTATCGCTAAAAAGTCTATAAATAACTAACAGCACGCTAAAAGAAAAATCGGGACTATAAGTGTGATCATGTAGGTCACACAGTTAAGGTTGGGATCCCGCGACTATAATATAGTCGTCCTCGTATGCAATATAGCTTCTTATATTATGAGGAGCTCATTTTCACAAACGGGGACATTTCCACTTTTTTTCGAAATTCACTTTATGAATCTCTGGGTTGGTTTATGCGGTTTATGTATCTCTGGGATAGATAAACTCTGTCAGATTATGCAACTGGGATTATTCAAACGGGAATATTTTTGGAAGAAATTAGAATGCAAAGTAAGTCTTTTTTATCGAAAACGAAGATATCCATCTTTTTCATACACCTCAGTATTAGTCATCTGCCGACATCGAACCTCTTGATAACGGACACCCATTGGACCAAAAATTTTGTTCACTAACGATGAGTGTCCGTTAATTAAAAGTAAGATATATTGAGTTCCGTTGATGTAATTCAAAATTGTGTCCGTCAGTGGAGATGTCTGCTAACGGAAGTGTCCGTTACAGGAGGTTCTTCTGTAGAATGATCGTTTCTCTTATGTGAATGACGAGAGGGCAGTAAGGGTACCTTCCTGGTCTAGTAAAAACGTCCTGGAATCGACAGGTGATGTAGAAATTTCAGACTCGACCAGCTCAAATTTTAATCAAAAGGTAACATTTCCATTAATTTTTTTTCAAAACGGAACGAATGTTGATCAAGAAACATTAGTATTTGAATATTCTTCTACCATTTCGATATGCTATCCGTTGGGATATTTTCTACAAACATTGTAAAGCAAACCTATTCCTGAGGAATACTTTTTTCGTCTACTGTAAATTTATCAAAAGTGGGAATGTTCCCATTTGAAAATGAGCTCCTCATATAGTGTTGGTCTGTGAAATTTGCTTTCTGTGGTTTTCCAACTCTAAGGCAAATATACAAGCAGTCTTACAAATTTCTCACTTTCGATCCGGAAGATAGATGGCAGCATCAGCATCTACTGAACATGATAAATTCAACACTTGTGCGTGTGGACAAGACTTTTAGATATCCATAAAATATATATTAAAAAAAAAACATTATGTAGAGTATTTGTTGTGTATACAGAGAGAGAGAGAACTACTAAACCACACATGCACTTCGTATACAATCCTCTGAGGAATTTCTAACGAATTGACATATGAAAGAAAATGTTATATGTGTTATGTATTTCCTGAATGGCTGTGGTATACGTGCGTTTTTTGTTGAAAGTGCTCTTTAAAATCGAGAATGAAATTAAAAAGTATGAATTTTTTGTAATATAATAGTTTCGTAGTGTTTTATTTGTGGATCTGCAAGATCTCTGAGAAAAACGTTATGAACACTACAGTATTTCATTGTATTGTAAGACAATAAAATATAATAAGATTCCAAAAAACTAATAAATAAATAAAAATCCACGTTTCGTAGTGATATTTTGCGATTGAGATATTTCATTCAGAAATCATAGAAAAGTTACGAAAGAACCGAATAAATTAACAGACAATGCTTCTTTTCCCCATTTACGCTGTTCTTTCCCAACTTTTCTCCAATTTTTGAAATACTATATCTTAACGAATATTGCACTTGGAAACGTGATTTTCTTTTGTTGGCCTCAGGAGAGACACGGCAGCAACTTTCTAATAGGGTATTTTAGGACAGGGTGCCCGCGTGAAAAAAGTTAATTTTTTGATCTTTATACTGTACAACCCAACCCCCCTTGCATCATCAATCAAATGACATATTTGAGGTGTGCACTTAATTTTGATACTTTTTCCTAATTAGAAGTATGCCTGTGGGGGATCAACGTTTCGCCAGTAAAAGGCGGCAAGGGGAATTATGGAATAACACGCTGTATATTTCATTTATTTTGAAGACTCAATTAAATCATTGTAAAAGAAAGATTTTCAAACATCCCAGTATTGAAATACAGTATTTATGACCGTAGAAGAAACTAGAAATAGTATATACTGCTTGACAAATGCTAAGAAACTGTTAATTTTCGTCATACCTAACGATAGACATCTTTCAAAGAAATTAAATTTGGCACATGTTTAAGAGACATCCTGAAGTATCTTTATTGAGCAAAATCAGACAGATATCACCACATGGAAAGAAAAAAGATAAGCAAAAGAAAAAAAGATGCTCATTACAGCAATTTTAATCAGTTATGAAAAGTAATCGTTCTGCTGAAAATAATGATAGATATGAGTTACAGTATGAAGGTGAACTCCTCAGATACTGATGCACATTTGGCATCTGTCGTGCACGCTGTACATCAAACTGTTGAGGAGAGCTTGAGGAATTTTGTCCCGTTCGTCTTTCAAGATGGTTTTGAGTTCGAGGAGGGTTATGTTTTTGATCAATACATCTGCTGAGTGCTGGAAATCGTGGGAGAATCATCACACCTTAATAAGATAGATATGTCAGTCTAGTGGCGAAGAGAAAAACAGAAATTCCTCTTCTGGCCAGATAGCCGGAGGACCTTTCTAACGTTACTGCACTTGCGTATATGCGAGAACCCTTTTTTTCGGCGATTGAATAAATGCTGTGCTGTCTTATATGCACGGATGTCTGTAGAATTCATTCCGCTACGAGCACATCACCGTCGAGAAAGATTACGTTGGTGTGATGAGCATATTCGGTGAGATCAGCAACATACAATACAAATACAAGGGCCACAACAGGCAAATTGCCCGGTGAGATGGCTGAAAAATTTTGCCCATAAAAAATACGGATGTCAAATATAACCAAAATACCAGATATAAAAGCATATATCACCAAAAAAAAATTTAATAATAAAATACACTGGCCATAAAAATAGATTATGGTTGTCTTAACTAAGTATGGATGCTTCTCGATTTATCCCACTATGCTTATCGTACTTCATTTTAAATGTATCAATTGTGTTTAGAATTCACAACCCCGGGAAGTAAGTCATTTCATTTATTGACAACCCTATTAGAGGGAGGAAAACTCCCTGTGCGACACCACAACCTAGAATTCTGCCTTACTAAACTCATGGTCCATCCTATTCATTTCGTTGAAAATTTTAAATACTTCGATCATATCCCCCGACAGTCATGTTCTCTGGTGAATCGCGCTTCCGCAACAACAATGATTCTGGACACCGACTACTGTGGAGGAAGCAGGGAACACGTTACCATCAGCAAATTGATTGCTATGGCTAATGAGTAATGATGTGTTAAGGTATCATACACGATGGCAGAACTCCGCTTCATATCTTTGATGGAGATATCGTACAATCACTACGGTATTGCACCGAAATTCTCCTAGGTCATGTCCATCTTTTCAGCAGTGCAGTTGGTTCAGACCTTTGTTCACGGATGACAATACCCGTCCGCATAGGTCAGATGAAGTGGATACACACTAGAAAGTGAAGATATTGAGCGCATGCAATGGCCTGCATATTCGCCGGACCGTAGAGCATGCCAGGGATGCAACCGGCAGACGTTATTGCTCAATGACATAACCCTCCTCGAGCCATACAGCAACTAAAAATCGCCTTGAAGGACGAATGGGACAAAATCCCTCAAGCTCTCCACGACAATTTAGTAGACAGCATGTGTGTGCATAGCAGATGCCAAATGCGCATTCTTCATACTGAAGAACTCATATCTGTCCTTATTTGCAGCAGAACGAGCACTTTCTCGTAACTGTTTAAAATTGTTGTAATGAGTATTACAGCAATATTAAACAGTTATAACCAATATAATCCTGCTTATTTTTTTTCATATGGCGATATCTGTTTCATTTTGCTTAATAAAGCTATTTCAGGATGCTATTTCTATTAAACATGTGCTAAGTTTCATTTCTTTAAAAGACATCTGTCATTAAGTATGACGAAAAATAACATAATTCCTTAGTAATTGTCAAGCAGTGTAGTACGTCTCATTGAACTTTGAATTCAAAACTTTTTGATACTGACCAATCCCATAAAATGTTTCCCAGAACTTAAAAAACTTTTGTCAGAGTTTAAGGTCAAAGTTTTAAGTCTTAACGACATGATTTTTTTCACCAAAAATTCACCGGTGGTTGACCCTACCTTAACCAAATAAGATTGGAAAAGTTTTGAGGTTCTTTCTTTTAAAAAAATCCAATCATTCATATAACAAGATCACCATTTTCTAATCTCTCAGAGGAATTCTTCGGTACCATAAAGGCAAAAGCTACGCTTTCATACAACAACGCTATATTTTCATGGAAAAGATTTTTACAAAAAACTGTCAAAAATGAATTATACTAACCATACATGTGTGCATAAATTCATGAGATTGGAGAGAAACCATCAGAATAAACATTTCTATATATATATATATAGAGAAAATAACTCGTGCCCAAACACACAAATACTAAAAACGAACGACAGGAAACTAAATAATAATGCAGAAAAAAACCAGCAAATTAAATCTAACAAGACGAGGTTTCTAAATATTTCGCTTGGTGTTATTTTCACGTTAGATAGCGTGCTTTGGAAACTAACTAGTTTTAACGTGAAATAAATAGAAGTATGTGTGGGAATATTTTGACTTCAACTGCTTCTTTTTATAAATCCTTTTCACTGTTGATCTAAAAAAAAATCGCATTTGAAGACGTGAAGTCGATGATCGTGACTCGCATGCTGACAGGAGACATACATGGAATGGACATGGTGAGAACCTACGCTACGATAATATTTTTCTACAATGCATGAACTACTAGCATGAAAATAGGTTAGATAAAATGTGGCTACGAAATGCAAAATAAAAAACCCAAGAGCACACGCAATATTACACTAGACAAATGATGTAGTATGTTTGCATATTAAGTCGAAATTTTCATGAAAAACTGATTTGTGCTCTATCAGCGTAGAATGATACTCACGTTTTATTTATTATATATATATTTTTAAACAACATAAACTTCCATGCTACAACAGTTTTCTCCAGTCAAAAAAAAATATTAATTAGCTATAAACACTATCAGTACCGAGACACGCTCTCTCAAAATATTATTTAGCCATATTATTTTATATTTCAAGAGTTTATACGCAGTATTAAAATAATAGCATTGAATTCGAATGTTTTATTAAAGAAATACATTTATAAAATGTTACAGAATATCGAGAAAATTTCACAATCTTTAAGAGAAATCCGTATTTTCTAGGAAAACGATTTTCGGACATAGTTGCGATTTTATTTAGCTCTAAAAGCTCTAGAAAAGTAATTTTATAATGACTTTATTCCGAAATTCTCCGGAGAATTTTCTGACAAAGAAATTTTCTGTGTTTATTGTTATTTTTATTTTTCATTTATGAGGATTTTCTCCATGGCAACTCACTGCTTGGATATTTCTTCAAAGAGAGAGGGAGTATAAAACAAAAACACATACACACATTGTTGGTATTATTATTTCCACTGTTAACAACGTCAAACCTTTCAACTGTAATCCTACTTATTCTGAAGGGAATTTGAAAAATTTTTGAGTTTTTTTTTCCTCTTTTAAACTAAAAAGAAAAATTTTGTATTACGTTCTCTCAAATTTAAGTTACTATTATATTTTCTTTTATACTTTGTTTTTCATACCATCAATATTAGAGCTTCAGTAATTTATTTTATGCTGTAAATAATTTAGTTGGCAATTATTTAATGATAAATAATTTACTCGATGTACGGCCTTCATATACTTATCAGTCGGGGAATGGCGATTCCAGTTTCGCCTAAAATGTGTGGCAAACAATCCTATATAACGTAGCAATCGTGGTGCCTTATCGGATGAGGACATTTAATTGTTATTTATATCAATTCTGATCTTCCACTTGATTGCATCAGAGTGCGGGACATTGGCATTTCGTGAGGCATTCTAATTTTACGCTGGGAGTGATCTTCTTTTGGGCGTTTTTCCTCCAAATCGGTCAGTGACCTGGAATGCCAAGATACTCTTCTATTGATGATGATTAGCCCGAGTCAAAGAAAAGTATAAAAAAAAGAAGATAATCTCAAGGGATAATGTTGTCGCCTTTCTTCAGAAGAGATAGGATTATTATATGCACAAGAAAGAGATGGATATTGAAAGCACTAGGAAAGAGTTTTGTCTTGCACGCAAAGAAATCGGTTTTGTATATGTATTTTGCTCCGAATTCACGCGATTTGTGCAGATGCACAGACATCCTATTTTTAGAAGAATATTATCAAGTTCCTAGAAGTAGAACATATATGAAAGTTATAAATAATAAATGAACTCTATTCAACTATTGTTGAATTACTTCTAAGATATATGTATAAAGAAAAATATATGAAAGGCGAAAGAAAAATAAATAAAGACAATTCACTTTGTGAAACGTGGATCTATTACCCAATTGGTTTGCATATCTCTCTTCTAATACTAGAAAATAATATTAGGAAAGGATGTATTCGCCAAGTTGTTTAGTAGTACCACACCCAGCGAAACAGACAAAAGACAAAAAAGATGGTTTCTGCAAATAAAACAACGACGGACGTTCTTCTAGACTTCTTTATTGCCCAAATGTGTTTTGAAAATTATTACTGTCATAATAGTGAAGTGAAATACAAGAGCCGAAGTTATGCAAAAATAATAATCTCATCTGCTGAGTTTATTGTGTGTTTAGTCAATGGAATTGAGAGATATCCTGAAATAAAGAAGAAAAAGCGCTAAATATAGAACATCTTGATAGAAAACAGAGCTTTCTTTCACTTTATTTCCTTTTTCGCATCCTTAAAAGATGCATCCGATATATAGCAAAGCCGTTACTTTATTTTTAAGAGTTGGAACTTAGTCATCACCTAAGCTAAGACATTTTAAAGGGGGTCCATTAGAGCTAAAAGCATCATCGGCTTTTACTTCACACACAACAAAGGGATAGCTTTCGCCCTAACGGTAAAGAAAAGCCCAGTATCTAACAATGCATAAAACATTCTGATTCATTGTAAGACTAGGTTTTTATTTTTCTCTTCTTTAAGAGAGAAAATCTCCGTGAAGATAGGCGACAATTCATTATGCGACATTAATAACTGTTGAATATCATTTGTATGAAAATTAGGGTATGGAGCTGAGATGTTTGCTTTCGTCGCGAATGATGCGTGCTTTCGAACAAAAGATGACTATGTGACACGATTATGAGAGATTAACAAAAAAGTATTACGCATGGTCTGTTCATTGATATTCATGCTAGAAATCAGGAGGCAGAACACACCTTTATCCAAAAAATCTTTATTATATCAGTTTTGCCCGATTTTACCCCATATTTTATAAGTTCCATTCATTTAAAACTTATTTTAAATCATTCTTAGTTTGCATATATCTTTGATTGATCAATATGTTATCAAATTTTATGTGAGTATAGTTTTATTTCTTTAAAATTTAGATTCCAGCTTTGTATAATTGATAGTTGTGGAAAGAAACATTTTTCATTTACATATAAGTATCTAAGTTTGGTAGAAATTATCGAGTCATCAAAAGACTTGCATTGAAGTATAATTTTTACTTTGCTTCAGTCTATTCTGATAAATTCTGATTACTTAGCTGATGTGATCATGCTTTCATATTATATTTGTCGGATTGCAGAGTATGAAAATGCATATTGCATGATTCGAAAAATAGGTAACTATACTTACCGCATAACACAAACCAAAGTCTCCAACAAAATATTCTGGAAAAACTCACCTCTTCGTGGGTAATTGGAAGTGAATTGATGGCCATAGCACGAAGTTGAGTGTAGCAGGTTGAGGAAGCACTTACCAATAGCACTCATATCTGCACAGTTTTTAGATGATACAAGTGCTACATTGGAAGAACGTCTGATACCGTTCAACAATTTTTAGCTATTCACAGCAAACCACGAATGTATCGATTTTTTCTGATTTCGATTGAAACTCTTATATACAGGGTGGTCATGATTAAACCGACATTACTCTGAGACATCTGTAGCTCGATCCAACTACCAGAATGGCAGGAAATTTCGCATGGGGACTAATAAAGATACAAAAAATAGGGATTCCCCAAAAGATGAAAATTAGTTCTAAGATTCCATGATAGGAGGCGTACGTAGTTCTTCTTGAATTGTTGTACGTCGTTTTGTGCGTAGTTTTCTTAAATATGTTTACATTGGATGAACGCATGTGTCAGGGGATATTATCGAAGTGTTTAACATTTTCAACGGGATGGATCGAAGGGACTATGAGTTATTAATACCGTCAATCACCTGCTTCGACAAGGGGACGCTAGTATTTGTTGGTAAAGGAAAACTGCAGGTTGTGGTGTCGCAGGGAATTTTTTTCTAATGGGGTTATTAATAAATGGAATAGCTTACTTCCGGGGGTCATGAATTCTCACACAATTGACACGTTTAAAAAGGAGTACGATAAACATATTGGGGACAAATCGAGAAGCTATTCCTACTTAGATATGAGAATCATAATCTTTTTTATGGGCAGTGTAATATATATTATTAATTATTTTCTAGATATATGCTTTTATACTAGGCTGCTGTATTTTAGTTATGTTTTTGACATCGATATATATTTTTTATGGCCATATTTTTTCCGCCACGTCGTTGGCAATTTGCCTATTGTGACCTTTGTGTTTGTATTGGTAGCAGGATGTTCACACACAACGCACTTCAGAGTCTTAAAATGCAAATTCTTGCAAAAACAGCACAAATATTCAGTCTACAAAAGAAAGAGGGAGGGACTTTTCTCTCTCTCTCTCTCTCTCAGACAGAAATTCTAATTAATTATAAATTCTGCTTAATGATGTGTATTAGTTCGAGAATTTTTTTAATATCACTTCACAGACGACAAAAGAGTTACCAGTCGTTTCTTAACTGTTGATTGGAATCCTCGATCCCCGGATCTAACCTAATGTGACTTTTAGTTGTGGGTATACTTGGAGTGTAAGGTATATTTGGTTGTGTCCCAAAATTGGTAACTTTAAAAGGTAATTCACACACACAACACGGCATGTGATGAACACTGTACATTTGGCGGTAGAGAGTGTTGTGCATAGGATTAAATTCCTTTTCCACAAGAACGGTGAATACATTGAACGCGAACTACTTCAACGTCCTCAATAAAAGATGATGTTTTAGCTCAGTTTTTCTCATTTTCTTTCCTGTCTATTAAACGTCGTTCTGTGTTATTTACGTTTTATTTCTCCTATCTGTGAATTTCGGAACTTTTTTCGCGGAATCCTACTTCATGCCAAATCTCGTACCGTTTCGGTTCTTAGAACTACTGATGGCTTTGAGTAGTGTCAATTTAATTATTGTTATCCAGTACATCAATGCATGTAAATAAATATAAAGTATTATTTTTCCAACTTTTCAATCGAATTATCAGCTGCCCACAGCTTTCTGTACCTGTACTTACCTTAAACTGTCGCAAGTGTGTCCAACAACTGCAAAGGTGTCTTTAGTGGCCTCTCCTCGATATAAAAATAAGAAAGAAACTTCACTGACTTTTCAGAGATTTTACAACCTGAAATAAAAAATAATTCCACATGGGGTACCCTTGAAAAAGAAATTACAAGAAACGTGTCTAAAAATTTAATTATATATTTTCCCCACAAACTTACCTTACACTTATACCGGAATGCATGAAAAACCTTATTGTTTCATAATTAAATTAAAATAATTAATTGAAGTGGTAGTTTGCATGCCTACACTTACCTGTACATAGAACTTTTGAAAATTGCTTTGTAAAAATGAACTCATCTGTAAAATACTTTGCTCTAAAAGAGAACTTTAATACGTTTTCCTTCTAACGAAAAGCACCAACAAACTTTCCACAGACACTGTTCGTAAAACTTTTCCTTTCTTACACAAATTTTATTCCTTCTAAATTACCATATGTAATTTCAGTAAATAAATTGTAAAGCTATCCGTAACACGCATTTCTTTTGGCTATGCAAGAAACAGAGAATGAAGCCATTAATAGAATTGACAGAACATCAATCATACAAGAAATATTGTGCGGTTGGGTTTCCATATAACGTTCCATTAAAAGAATCATTCATCTATTCATTTATATCATAAAGTAATAACTAATAAGGTAAAATAAATTAACGAAAAAATATGTGAGCGAGTGTTAAAAACTGTTGAGAAATTTTCGCTCTTGTTTTGTATAGGAATTATTGAGACGCTACACTGTGAGTATCAAAGATATTTTTAGGTGAAAGCTTATACGAAGTCAAAAGTTTACTTATGCCGGAAATTTTCCAGATGGTTCAGAAGAATCTGTCTTGAAAGAAAATCCTAATAATTCACAAATTTAATACATGACAATCTTAACTTTTATTGAATTTTATGCCTTTTAAACAGAAAAGAGACTAAAACTCTGAGCCGTAGTGTTCAGTCATCATGTTGGGTTTTCCATCATACTTATCGCTTTGTTTCTTTGGATACAGTATAAAAATGTTGAGAAAACAGAATATTTTTGAAATATAAAACATTTATATAAATTTCTTTCAAACATTTACAAAACACTTTTAAAATTGAAATATAATTCACGGTTGATAAAATACGACTTTATCGAGCTACAATTTGAGTTTACTGGAACTCTCCAAAAGATATGACGCTGCAATGACCGACAAGTGGGACCACCAAAAAAAATTCCTACTCTTAGTGGCAGCGTGCTAACCTCTTTGTGGAGAATACGGAAGATTATCATTTGGAATTGGCTATAAAATGTAATTTACCCCTGTTCAATTAGCCCTCGTATACAAAAAATGACCGTGTAATGACATGAAATTTTATCTAAAATGAAACTGATTGTGAAGAGCGCGCGAGTGAAACATCTAGTTAAAAAACTTATATCGATATCAATAACACATGAAAATATCACTAAAATTTGATTACCCTAAAAGTATACCTATTCTAAAAATTGAAATTTTGAATAAAATTCAATTCCAGCGGGGACACTATTTCCATTATCACTGATAGCATTCATCGAATGAGAGGTGTTATTTTTAGGAGCAGTTCAAGGGTTTTTAGGACGTGCAAGTCTGGAAAATATATTCATCTTTTGCCTTTGCTTAATTTAATGGAATTGGTATAGTTCACCTTGTCATTTCGAAAATACAGACAACAATATGTGGTCTGAATAAAATAGGATCGAAATAAATTTCCGATATACACAGCAGATGCAATATCTATCACCCGCAGGAGCTAAAGTCATACAAAACTGAAATGTAAACATAATTCTCAAGTATTGGGATGATTCTTTTCCGCCAAAAAAGCCATATATATTCACTGGAAGGACAACAGCACCCACTTCTGGCACCATAGAAGAGCTAGATCGACAAAAATATCCCTTAAAAAAAGATACCTGAAATCGATACATTGGCTTTGTGGTGTTGGATTCGTCTCTTTCACGGATTGAATATCAGAGATAGGAAAGTTTTCTCTTTTTTTTTTTTTTTTTGGTTTTTTTCATATCTTCACTGGAAGCCAAATCCTTTTAGGATATCAATGAAACAAAGAAGACGTTGGTCGGATAGTGGATCTCAAGAGCACCAAAGTAAATACCGTACTTTCTGAAAAAGCAGCAACAGATATTATAATGAACTTGTCCATGCATTAAACAACAGGATATAGGAGAAGGTCGTCCGCTTCCCATCAGTTTCTCAATCGAGCATCAAAACTTTAAGTAGCCAGACAGTGATTGATGAAGGGGGGGAAATAGCCAAAAGCTTGAACAATGAACGTTGCTGTCAATAGTTTCAATAGTTTACCACTTCAAGTAGTTTAGTACTAAAGTAGAGGTTGAAGGAATTTCCCTCAATTACATATACATATAAAGTGTTACATTATCAGCTAATAACAGAGTTTGTGAGCAAACTTTTCCGCTATAGCAAACGTGCCCCAGATTTTCAGCTTGCGTAAGAAGGGAATTTGAATTTTGAACGTGGAACATAATGAAAACTATTACAGGTGATTGTAAACTTCAGAAATTCCCAAATCTATTACATAACTAATCTATTCGCATAAAGGAGAGATAACCAGCGTTTACATAGAAGGAAAATTTTAGTAATCTGTTTTAATTAGGGCTGGGGAATCGATTAAAATTTTTAACTGGTTAATCAAAAATTTTATTCAATTAATTGACTGATTTATTGAATTTTAATCGAATATTTCGTGTAACTATGTAACGTTAATTGATGCTACAAAAAATATTTTGTTCATTTCTTGCATATATTCGCTAGTTGTGAACAATTATAGGAATAGATCAAAAATATATTAAAGCTGCCTGCTTGAAGCAACCTTATTGTGCTGAAAAAATTTGTCAAACCTTAGAATTTCTTCATTTGGATATTGTCATATTTCTTTCTAGAAAATCGGTTATTTTAGGTAAATCACTGATTTTGAAACTACTTTCGATCATACTCTGTTGCTTCTTTTCCTAGAGACTCCTCCCAAATGAGTTTTTTTCTCCTTGGGGAGAGAAGAGTTGATGCTTCAAAAACTGCTGTTCACAGTGGAGACAATAAATTTTGGTCTTGTATGTATTAAAGTTACCTTCAATCTTCTCTTGAAACTGAAATCATTAATTATCCTTAAATAGATTTATTTCTCCATTCCAAAAAAATTGATTCAAATATTTTCAAATATTGTTACTACTTCAAAATAATATGTAAAGGAGCATAATTATTGAGAGAGTAAGATATCTAAACAGTTTTGTCAAATGAATCAAGTTAATTTGCAAACTTTTAATAAATATTTTAATCGGATTGATCGAGTCTATTAACTTAACTAAAATATTTAACTGCGATTAACAATTGATCGATTAGCTGACATAATTAATCGATTAATCGGACCAGCCCTAACTTTATAATGCATGAATATTTGTAGCACATTCAGTTTTCATTACCTTGTTAAATATTGTGTATCAGTTTTCATTATCTTGCTAAATATTGTATCAGTTAGCCTGAATGATTTAAGTATTCGAACA